>NC_143037.1:11835000-11950000 GCF_057628025.1 Oncorhynchus mykiss
AGAGAGAGAGAGACAGAGGGATCAAAAGTTAACATCAAGGATTAGAGAGTATGATGCATTTAGATGTAAATGATCTGAGGTCACTTAAACCTTTTCCCCCTAATACAAACAAAGCTATATATTTAGGTAATCTCTATACAGTTTACTGTAGTCAGACAGTTAGGATGTGGGGAGGGTAATCTGATCCTTGATCAGTGCCTATTGAATGGTGATGGAATCTCTACTGTAGGTATTGATCATCAGTTCCTCGCCTGTCCTTCGCTGTGTTTTACAAGGTGACCTGCCCTTTGTCATTGCTGAGTGAGATGGTGTAAGTCGACTCGCAGAGGTGAGAGTTGTTTGTCTCTCCTCTCCTTCCTAACGATTAGAGTCTAATCCTGTCAATGGAGATCCCTACAGAGCTGGCCTGATGACTGAACACCTGACTATGTGAGTCTCATAGATGAAACACTCACAGAAAGGTGACACAAATGAACAAATTGAATATACTGTTCAGAAACACTGAAGTTGTTGTGTGTGCTCCTTTTATAAGCTTCATGCTAAACACAGTGTGTATGTGTGTGTGTGTGTGTGTGTGTGTGTGTGTGTGTGTGTGTGTGTGTGTGTGTGTGTGTGTGTGTGTGTGTGTGTGTGTGTGTGTGTGTGTGTGTGTGTGTGTAACCCTCTCACCAGGCTCGAATTTGACTCTCACGATATTAACTTAAGTAGAGTATCTCAACATCATGGGATGTTAGGTGAGAAGGACATCTCCAATAA
Organism: Oncorhynchus mykiss; assembly: GCF_057628025.1. Classification (NCBI taxonomy): domain Eukaryota; kingdom Metazoa; phylum Chordata; class Actinopteri; order Salmoniformes; family Salmonidae; genus Oncorhynchus; species Oncorhynchus mykiss. The sequence goes on from NC_143037.1 coordinate 11,835,757, forward strand.
GAATCCCTATTGTAAACTGTCTAAGGTGATGCCAACTAGGGTATTAACTTCAGATAGAATGATTATAGGTTTCTGTTCTTGTATAAGGATATACTTTCCCATGCATTAAATCAAATTGAAACAGGAAATGACCCCACCAAGGCAACATACATAAGGTTCAAAATGTGTATTATTACATTTTCAAAGCACAACATCAAAATAAATACAAATAATAAACCCCAATGAATCGTGCACAACCCATGACCAAATTATTTCAAGCTTGCTTAACCCCGTTGGCGCGCACTGGAGTGGAAAAAAATGTGTGTGTGTGTGTGTGTGTTCTCCTCTAAAATGTGTGTGTGTGTGTGTGTTCTCCTCTAAAATGTGTGTGTGTGTGTGTGTGTGTGTGTGTTCTCCTCTAAAATGTGCTTTAAGAGGCTTTCAGCATGGAGTTCATCAAAGGAACACAGATCGATTCAGCTGAGGATGAGTGGAGAGGCCAATTATATACCATCAATACAATGTCATTCAGAGAGAGAGAGAGAGAGAGAGAGACTCCAAACAAATTAACAGCCAAAGCTGCAGGAGTGGATGGACTTCATTAGTTGTCATTAAACCTCTATTAAGTAATTTGCCCTTCTCTCCCATAATCCCATTTCTATGGTTACCTTTCTCTCCAAAGATCCACCTGTTGTGCATGCTGTTGATGAAGAAGATGGGGGTCTGAGTCACACACATGAGGAAGTCTGTCAACGCCAGGTTAATAATGAACATGTTGGCTGGAGTACGTAAACTCCGACTCCTGGAGGGGGGAGAGAGGGAGAGAGGAGAGAGAGATAGGGAGGGAAGGGGGGGAGACAGAGAGAGTGAGAGGGAGGGATGGGTGGGGGGAGAGAGGGATAGAGGGAGGAGAGAGAGTGAGAGAGAGAGAGAGAGAGAGAGAGAGAGAGAGAGAGAGAGAGAGAGAGAGAGAGAGAGAGAGAGAGAGGGGGAGGGATGGGCATGGGGAAGAGGGATAGAGGGAGGAGAGAGAGAGAGAGAGAGAGGGAGAGAGAGATAGGGAGGGAAGGGGGAGAGAGAGAGTGAGAGGGAGGGATGAGTGGGGGGAGAGAGGGATAGAGGGAAGAGAGAAAGAGTGAGAGAGAGAGAGAGAGAGAGAGGGGGGGGAGGGATTGGTGGGGGGAAAGAGGGATAGAGGGAGGAGAGAGAGAGAGAGAGAGAGAGAGAGAGAGAGAGAGGGAGAGAGAGAGAGAGAGAGGGAGGGAAAGCGAGAGAGAGGGGGGAGAGAGAGAGAGAGAGAGAGAGAGAGAGAGAGAGAGAGAGAGGTGAGGGGGGAGAGAGAGGGGGGGGGAGAGAGGGGGGGTGAGGGAGAGAGAGAGAGAGGGGGGAGGGAGGGGTGGGTGGGGAGAGAGAGAGAAGGGGGAGGGGGAGGTGGAGAGAGAGAGAGAGAGGGGGGGAGTTGCAGGGGAGAGAGAGGGAGGGAGGGAGGGGCGGGGAGAGAGTGAGATAGAAAGGGAGGGAGGGGCGGGGCGGGGGGAGAGGGAGGGGTGAGGGAGCAGAGGGTAGAGTAGAAGAGTCGGAGAGATAGATGGAGATGGAGAGAGTGGAAGAGGAGAGTAGGAGGGGGAGAATGGTCCGTGAGAGAGAAGACAGGCTATGTTCACACTGCCCACAAAATGAGGTGGAAACTGAGCTGCACTTCCTAACCTCCTGCCAAATGTACGACCATATTAGGGACACGTATTTCACTCAGATTACACAAGAATTTGAAAACAAATCCAATTTTGATAAACTCCCATATCAACTGGGTGAAATTCCACAGTGTACAATCACAGCAGCAAGATGTGTGACCTGTTGCCACAAGAAAAGGGCAACCAGTGAAGAACAAACACCATTGTAAATACAACCCATATTTATGTTTATTTATTGTCCCTTTTGTACTTTAACCATTTGCACATCGTTACAACACTGTTTATAGACACAATGTGACATTTGACATGTCTTTATTATTTTGGAACACTTTTTATTTTTTATTTCACTTTTGTTTATGATCCATTTCACTTGCTTGGCAATGTTGAATCCTGTGCCAATAAAGCCCCTTCAATTGAATGTAATTAATAGCGAAGGAAGGACTACATTAGCAATAGCAGCTATGGCCCTGCTGTTACTGCTGTTGTAGCCTGAAAACTCATGTGTATGAACACACAACAGATTCAATCAAACATTATAGGGCTTTAAAGAAGCATGAAAACGTTATTATGAAGGCAGGTACCTGTTTTATATAACAACCCGAGGAAGGGTAATCTCGGCAAAAAGGGATATAACAGCCATATTGATTGATTGGTTGGTTGATTTAGCGATTGATTGATCTCATACCTGCAGAAGGCATACATGACGAGGAAGTTTCCCACCATGCCCGTGATGCCCACGGCGAGGATGACGGACCCGAGGGTGTAGTGGTGGTGGTCTGGGACATCCACCGTTGGGAAGGGCCATCGCACCGTCATGGCAACCTAGAGAGAGAGAGCGAGAGAGTGTGAGAGAGAGAGAGAGAGAGAGAGAGAGAGAGATACAGGTGATTGTAATTATGAAACCAATAAAAGTAGCCCCAGTCTTTACTATATGTTGAATGTTCCTATATACAGTAGTTACTGTGCTGTATGTTGAATGTTCCTATATAGTTACTGTAATATATGTTGAATGTTCCTATATAGTTACTGTGCTGTATGTTGAATGTTCCTATATAGTTACTGTAATATATGTTGAATGTTCCTATATAGTTACTGTACTATATGTTGAATGTTCCTATATAGTTACTGTACTATATGTTGAATGTTCCTATATAGTTACTGTAATATATGTTGAATGTTCCTATATAGTTACTGTAATATATGTTGAATGTTCCTATATAGTTACTGTACTATATGTTGAATGTTCCTATATAGTTACTGTAATATATGCATAATGTTCCTATATAGTTACTGTAATATATGTTGAATGTTCCTATATAGTTACTGTACTATATGTTGAATGTTCCTATATAGTTACTGTAATATATGCATAATGTTCCTATATAGTTACTGTACTATATGTTGAATGTTCCTATATAGTTACTGTACTATATGTTGAATGTTCCTATATAGTTACTGTAATATATGTTGAATGTTCCTATATAGTTACTGTACTATATGTTGAATGTTCCTATATAGTTACTGTAATATATGCATAATGTTCCTATATAGTTACTGTACTATATGCATAATGTTCCTATATAGTTACTGTAATATATGTTGAATGTTCCTATATAGTTACTGTACTATATGCATAATGTTCCTATATAGTTACTGTAATATATGTTGAATGTTCCTATATAGTTACTGTAATATATGTTGAATGTTCCTATATAGTTACTGTAATATATGTTGAATGTTCCTATATAGTTACTGTAATATATGTTGAATGTTCCTATATAGTTACTGTAATATATGCATAATGTTCCTATATAGTTACTGTACTATATGTTGAATGTTCCTATATAGTTACTGTAATATATGTTGAATGTTCCTATATAGTTACTGTAATATATGTTGAATGTTCCTATATAGTTACTGTACTATATGTTGAATGTTCCTATATAGTTACTGTAATATATGCATAATGTTCCTATATAGTTACTGTAATATATGTTGAATGTTCCTATATAGTTACTGTAATATATGCATAATGTTCCTATATAGTTACTGTAATATATGTTGAATGTTCCTATATAGTTACTGTACTATATGTTGAATGTTCCTATATAGTTACTGTACTATATGTTGAATGTTCCTATATAGTTACTGTAATATATGTTGAATGTTCCTATATAGTTACTGTACTATATGTTGAATGTTCCTATATAGTTACTGTACTATATGTTGAATGTTCCTATATAGTTACTGTAATATATGCATAATGTTCCTATATAGTTACTGTACTATATGTTGAATGTTCCTATATAGTTACTGTAATATATGTTGAATGTTCCTATATAGTTACTGTAATATATGTTGAATGTTCCTATATAGTTACTGTACTATATGTTGAATGTTCCTATATAGTTACTGTAATATATGTTGAATGTTCCTATATAGTTACTGTAATATATGCATAATGTTCCTATATAGTTACTGTGCTATATGTTGAATGTTCCTATATAGTTACTGTAATATATGTTGAATGTTCCTATATAGTTACTGTACTATATGTTGAATGTTCCTATATAGTTACTGTAATATATGTTGAATGTTCCTATATAGTTACTGTAATATATGTTGAATGTTCCTATATAGTTACTGTGCTGTATGTTGAATGTTCCTATATAGTTACTGTGCTATATGTTGAATGTTCCTATATAGTTACTGTAATATATGCATAATGTTCCTATATAGTTACTGTAATATATGTTGAATGTTCCTATATAGTTACTGTAATATATGTTGAATGTTCCTATATAGTTACTGTACTATATGTTGAATGTTCCTATATAGTTACTGTAATATATGTTGAATGTTCCTATATAGTTACTGTACTATATGTTGAATGTTCCTATATAGTTACTGTAATATATGCATAATGTTCCTATATAGTTACTGTAATATATGCATAATGTTCCTATATAGTTACTGTAATATATGCATAATGTTCCTATATAGTTACTGTACTATATGTTGAATGTTCCTATATAGTTACTGTAATATATGTTGAATGTTCCTATATAGTTACTGTGCTGTATGTTGAATGTTCCTATATAGTTACTGTAATATATGTTGAATGTTCCTATATAGTTACTGTAATATATGTTGAATGTTCCTATATAGTTACTGTAATATATGTTGAATGTTCCTATATAGTTACTGTAATATATGTTGAATGTTCCTATATAGTTACTGTAATATATGTTGAATGTTCCTATATAGTTACTGTGCTGTATGTTGAATGTTCCTATATAGTTACTGTGCTATATGTTGAATGTTCCTATATAGTTACTGTAATATATGTTGAATGTTCCTATATAGTTACTGTAATATATGTTGAATGTTCCTATATAGTTACTGTACTATATGTTGAATGTTCCTATATAGTTACTGTAATATATGTTGAATGTTCCTATATAGTTACTGTAATATATGTTGAATGTTCCTATATAGTTACTGTAATATATGTTGAATGTTCCTATATAGTTACTGTACTATATGTTGAATGTTCCTATATAGTTACTGTGCTGTATGTTGAATGTTCCTATATAGTTACTGTACTATATGTTGAATGTTCCTATATAGTTACTGTAATATATGTTGAATGTTCCTATATAGTTACTGTAATATATGTTGAATGTTCCTATATAGTTACTGTAATATATGCATAATGTTCCTATATAGTTACTGTACTCTATGTTGAATGTTCCTATATAGTTACTGTAATATATGTTGAATGTTCCTATATAGTTACTGTAATATATGTTGAATGTTCCTATATAGTTACTGTAATATATGTTGAATGTTCCTATATAGTTACTGTAATATATGTTGAATGTTCCTATATAGTTACTGTGCTGTATGTTGAATGTTCCTATATAGTTACTGTGCTATTTGTTGAATGTTCCTATATAGTTACTGTAATATATGTTGAATGTTCCTATATAGTTACTGTAATATATGTTGAATGTTCCTATATAGTTACTGTAATATATGCATAATGTTCCTATATAGTTACTGTAATATATGCATAATGTTCCTATATAGTTACTGTACTATATGCATAATGTTCCTATATAGTTACTGTACTATATGCATAATGTTCCTATATAGTTACTGTAATATATGTTGAATGTTCCTATATAGTTACTGTAATATATGTTGAATGTTCCTATATAGTTACTGTGCTGTATGTTGAATGTTCCTATATAGTTACTGTGCTATATGTTGAATGTTCCTATATAGTTACTGTAATATATGTTGAATGTTCCTATATAGTTACTGTAATATATGTTGAATGTTCCTATATAGTTACTGTAATATATGCATAATGTTCCTATATAGTTACTGTACTATATGTTGAATGTTCCTATATAGTTACTGTAATATATGTTGAATGTTCCTATATAGTTACTGTAATATATGTTGAATGTTCCTATATAGTTACTGTGCTGTATGTTGAATGTTCCTATATAGTTACTGTACTATATGTTGAATGTTCCTATATAGTTACTGTACTATATGTTGAATGTTCCTATATAGTTACTGTAATATATGTTGAATGTTCCTATATAGTTACTGTACTATATGTTGAATGTTCCTATATAGTTACTGTAATATATGCATAATGTTCCTATATAGTTACTGTAATATATGCATAATGTTCCTATATAGTTACTGTAATATATGCATAATGTTCCTATATAGTTACTGTACTATATGTTGAATGTTCCTATATAGTTACTGTAATATATGTTGAATGTTCCTATATAGTTACTGTGCTGTATGTTGAATGTTCCTATATAGTTACTGTAATATATGTTGAATGTTCCTATATAGTTACTGTAATATATGTTGAATGTTCCTATATAGTTACTGTAATATATGTTGAATGTTCCTATATAGTTACTGTAATATATGTTGAATGTTCCTATATAGTTACTGTAATATATGTTGAATGTTCCTATATAGTTACTGTACTATATGTTGAATGTTCCTATATAGTTACTGTAATATATGCATAATGTTCCTATATAGTTACTGTACTATATGTTGAATGTTCCTATATAGTTACTGTAATATATGTTGAATGTTCCTATATAGTTACTGTAATATATGCATAATGTTCCTATATAGTTACTGTACTATATGTTGAATGTTCCTATATAGTTACTGTAATATATGTTGAATGTTCCTATATAGTTACTGTAATATATGCATAATGTTCCTATATAGTTACTGTGCTATATGTTGAATGTTCCTATATAGTTACTGTAATATATGTTGAATGTTCCTATATAGTTACTGTACTATATGTTGAATGTTCCTATATAGTTACTGTAATATATGTTGAATGTTCCTATATAGTTACTGTAATATATGTTGAATGTTCCTATATAGTTACTGTGCTGTATGTTGAATGTTCCTATATAGTTACTGTGCTATATGTTGAATGTTCCTATATAGTTACTGTAATATATGCATAATGTTCCTATATAGTTACTGTAATATATGTTGAATGTTCCTATATAGTTACTGTAATATATGTTGAATGTTCCTATATAGTTACTGTACTATATGTTGAATGTTCCTATATAGTTACTGTAATATATGTTGAATGTTCCTATATAGTTACTGTACTATATGTTGAATGTTCCTATATAGTTACTGTAATATATGCATAATGTTCCTATATAGTTACTGTACTATATGTTGAATGTTCCTATATAGTTACTGTAATATATGTTGAATGTTCCTATATAGTTACTGTAATATATGTTGAATGTTCCTATATAGTTACTGTGCTGTATGTTGAATGTTCCTATATAGTTACTGTACTATATGTTGAATGTTCCTATATAGTTACTGTACTATATGTTGAATGTTCCTATATAGTTACTGTAATATATGTTGAATGTTCCTATATAGTTACTGTACTATATGTTGAATGTTCCTATATAGTTACTGTAATATATGCATAATGTTCCTATATAGTTACTGTAATATATGCATAATGTTCCTATATAGTTACTGTAATATATGCATAATGTTCCTATATAGTTACTGTACTATATGTTGAATGTTCCTATATAGTTACTGTAATATATGTTGAATGTTCCTATATAGTTACTGTGCTGTATGTTGAATGTTCCTATATAGTTACTGTAATATATGTTGAATGTTCCTATATAGTTACTGTAATATATGTTGAATGTTCCTATATAGTTACTGTAATATATGTTGAATGTTCCTATATAGTTACTGTAATATATGTTGAATGTTCCTATATAGTTACTGTAATATATGTTGAATGTTCCTATATAGTTACTGTACTATATGTTGAATGTTCCTATATAGTTACTGTAATATATGCATAATGTTCCTATATAGTTACTGTACTATATGTTGAATGTTCCTATATAGTTACTGTAATATATGTTGAATGTTCCTATATAGTTACTGTAATATATGCATAATGTTCCTATATAGTTACTGTACTATATGTTGAATGTTCCTATATAGTTACTGTAATATATGTTGAATGTTCCTATATAGTTACTGTAATATATGCATAATGTTCCTATATAGTTACTGTGCTATATGTTGAATGTTCCTATATAGTTACTGTAATATATGTTGAATGTTCCTATATAGTTACTGTACTATATGTTGAATGTTCCTATATAGTTACTGTAATATATGTTGAATGTTCCTATATAGTTACTGTAATATATGTTGAATGTTCCTATATAGTTACTGTGCTGTATGTTGAATGTTCCTATATAGTTACTGTGCTATATGTTGAATGTTCCTATATAGTTACTGTAATATATGCATAATGTTCCTATATAGTTACTGTAATATATGTTGAATGTTCCTATATAGTTACTGTAATATATGTTGAATGTTCCTATATAGTTACTGTACTATATGTTGAATGTTCCTATATAGTTACTGTAATATATGTTGAATGTTCCTATATAGTTACTGTACTATATGTTGAATGTTCCTATATAGTTACTGTAATATATGCATAATGTTCCTATATAGTTACTGTACTATATGTTGAATGTTCCTATATAGTTACTGTAATATATGTTGAATGTTCCTATATAGTTACTGTGCTGTATGTTGAATGTTCCTATATAGTTACTGTAATATATGTTGAATGTTCCTATATAGTTACTGTAATATATGTTGAATGTTCCTATATAGTTACTGTAATATATGTTGAATGTTCCTATATAGTTACTGTAATATATGTTGAATGTTCCTATATAGTTACTGTAATATATGTTGAATGTTCCTATATAGTTACTGTACTATATGTTGAATGTTCCTATATAGTTACTGTAATATATGTTGAATGTTCCTATATAGTTACTGTGCTGTATGTTGAATGTTCCTATATAGTTACTGTAATATATGTTGAATGTTCCTATATAGTTACTGTAATATATGTTGAATGTTCCTATATAGTTACTGTAATATATGTTGAATGTTCCTATATAGTTACTGTAATATATGTTGAATGTTCCTATATAGTTACTGTAATATATGTTGAATGTTCCTATATAGTTACTGTACTATATGTTGAATGTTCCTATATAGTTACTGTAATATATGCATAATGTTCCTATATAGTTACTGTACTATATGTTGAATGTTCCTATATAGTTACTGTAATATATGTTGAATGTTCCTATATAGTTACTGTAATATATGCATAATGTTCCTATATAGTTACTGTACTATATGTTGAATGTTCCTATATAGTTACTGTAATATATGTTGAATGTTCCTATATAGTTACTGTAATATATGCATAATGTTCCTATATAGTTACTGTGCTATATGTTGAATGTTCCTATATAGTTACTGTAATATATGTTGAATGTTCCTATATAGTTACTGTACTATATGTTGAATGTTCCTATATAGTTACTGTAATATATGTTGAATGTTCCTATATAGTTACTGTAATATATGTTGAATGTTCCTATATAGTTACTGTGCTGTATGTTGAATGTTCCTATATAGTTACTGTGCTATATGTTGAATGTTCCTATATAGTTACTGTAATATATGCATAATGTTCCTATATAGTTACTGTAATATATGTTGAATGTTCCTATATAGTTACTGTAATATATGTTGAATGTTCCTATATAGTTACTGTACTATATGTTGAATGTTCCTATATAGTTACTGTAATATATGTTGAATGTTCCTATATAGTTACTGTACTATATGTTGAATGTTCCTATATAGTTACTGTAATATATGCATAATGTTCCTATATAGTTACTGTAATATATGCATAATGTTCCTATATAGTTACTGTAATATATGCATAATGTTCCTATATAGTTACTGTACTATATGTTGAATGTTCCTATATATTTACTGTAATATATGTTGAATGTTCCTATATAGTTACTGTGCTGTATGTTGAATGTTCCTATATAGTTACTGTAATATATGTTGAATGTTCCTATATAGTTACTGTAATATATGTTGAATGTTCCTATATAGTTACTGTAATATATGTTGAATGTTCCTATATAGTTACTGTAATATATGTTGAATGTTCCTATATAGTTACTGTAATATATGTTGAATGTTCCTATATAGTTACTGTGCTGTATGTTGAATGTTCCTATATAGTTACTGTGCTATATGTTGAATGTTCCTATATAGTTACTGTAATATATGTTGAATGTTCCTATATAGTTACTGTAATATATGTTGAATGTTCCTATATAGTTACTGTACTATATGTTGAATGTTCCTATATAGTTACTGTAATATATGTTGAATGTTCCTATATAGTTACTGTAATATATGTTGAATGTTCCTATATAGTTACTGTAATATATGTTGAATGTTCCTATATAGTTACTGTAATATATGTTGAATGTTCCTATATAGTTACTGTGCTGTATGTTGAATGTTCCTATATAGTTACTGTACTATATGTTGAATGTTCCTATATAGTTACTGTACTATATGTTGAATGTTCCTATATAGTTACTGTGCTGTATGTTGAATGTTCCTATATAGTTACTGTACTATATGTTGAATGTTCCTATATAGTTACTGTAATATATGTTGAATGTTCCTATATAGTTACTGTAATATATGTTGAATGTTCCTATATAGTTACTGTAATATATGCATAATGTTCCTATATAGTTACTGTACTCTATGTTGAATGTTCCTATATAGTTACTGTAATATATGTTGAATGTTCCTATATAGTTACTGTAATATATGTTGAATGTTCCTATATAGTTACTGTAATATATGTTGAATGTTCCTATATAGTTACTGTAATATATGTTGAATGTTCCTATATAGTTACTGTGCTGTATGTTGAATGTTCCTATATAGTTACTGTGCTATTTGTTGAATGTTCCTATATAGTTACTGTAATATATGTTGAATGTTCCTATATAGTTACTGTAATATATGTTGAATGTTCCTATATAGTTACTGTAATATATGCATAATGTTCCTATATAGTTACTGTAATATATGCATAATGTTCCTATATAGTTACTGTACTATATGCATAATGTTCCTATATAGTTACTGTACTATATGCATAATGTTCCTATATAGTTACTGTAATATATGTTGAATGTTCCTATATAGTTACTGTAATATATGTTGAATGTTCCTATATAGTTACTGTGCTGTATGTTGAATGTTCCTATATAGTTACTGTGCTATATGTTGAATGTTCCTATATAGTTACTGTAATATATGTTGAATGTTCCTATATAGTTACTGTAATATATGTTGAATGTTCCTATATAGTTACTGTAATATATGCATAATGTTCCTATATAGTTACTGTACTATATGTTGAATGTTCCTATATAGTTACTGTAATATATGTTGAATGTTCCTATATAGTTACTGTAATATATGTTGAATGTTCCTATATAGTTACTGTGCTGTATGTTGAATGTTCCTATATAGTTACTGTACTATATGTTGAATGTTCCTATATAGTTACTGTACTATATGTTGAATGTTCCTATATAGTTACTGTAATATATGTTGAATGTTCCTATATAGTTACTGTACTATATGTTGAATGTTCCTATATAGTTACTGTAATATATGCATAATGTTCCTATATAGTTACTGTAATATATGCATAATGTTCCTATATAGTTACTGTAATATATGCATAATGTTCCTATATAGTTACTGTACTATATGTTGAATGTTCCTATATAGTTACTGTAATATATGTTGAATGTTCCTATATAGTTACTGTGCTGTATGTTGAATGTTCCTATATAGTTACTGTAATATATGTTGAATGTTCCTATATAGTTACTGTAATATATGTTGAATGTTCCTATATAGTTACTGTAATATATGTTGAATGTTCCTATATAGTTACTGTAATATATGTTGAATGTTCCTATATAGTTACTGTAATATATGTTGAATGTTCCTATATAGTTACTGTGCTGTATGTTGAATGTTCCTATATAGTTACTGTGCTGTATGTTGAATGTTCCTATATAGTTACTGTACTATATGTTGAATGTTCCTATATAGTTACTGTGCTGTATGTTGAATGTTCCTATATAGTTACTGTAATATATGTTGAATGTTCCTATATAGTTACTGTGCTGTATGTTGAATGTTCCTATATAGTTACTGTACTATATGTTGAATGTTCCTATATAGTTACTGTACTATATGTTGAATGTTCCTATATAGTTACTGTGCTGTATGTTGAATGTTCCTATATAGTTACTGTACTATATGTTGAATGTTCCTATATAGTTACTGTAATATATGTTGAATGTTCCTATATAGTTACTGTAATATATGTTGAATGTTCCTATATAGTTACTGTAATATATGCATAATGTTCCTATATAGTTACTGTACTATATGTTGAATGTTCCTATATAGTTACTGTAATATATGTTGAATGTTCCTATATAGTTACTGTAATATATGTTGAATGTTCCTATATAGTTACTGTAATATATGTTGAATGTTCCTATATAGTTACTGTAATATATGTTGAATGTTCCTATATAGTTACTGTGCTGTATGTTGAATGTTCCTATATAGTTACTGTGCTATTTGTTGAATGTTCCTATATAGTTACTGTAATATATGTTGAATGTTCCTATATAGTTACTGTAATATATGTTGAATGTTCCTATATAGTTACTGTAATATATGCATAATGTTCCTATATAGTTACTGTAATATATGCATAATGTTCCTATATAGTTACTGTACTATATGCATAATGTTCCTATATAGTTACTGTACTATATGCATAATGTTCCTATATAGTTACTGTAATATATGTTGAATGTTCCTAGATAGTTACTGTAATATATGTTGAATGTTCCTATATAGTTACTGTGCTGTATGTTGAATGTTCCTATATAGTTACTGTGCTATATGTTGAATGTTCCTATATAGTTACTGTAATATATGTTGAATGTTCCTATATAGTTACTGTAATATATGTTGAATGTTCCTATATAGTTACTGTAATATATGCATAATGTTCCTATATAGTTACTGTACTATATGTTGAATGTTCCTATATAGTTACTGTAATATATGTTGAATGTTCCTATATAGTTACTGTAATATATGTTGAATGTTCCTATATAGTTACTGTGCTGTATGTTGAATGTTCCTATATAGTTACTGTAATATATGTTGAATGTTCCTATATAGTTACTGTAATATATGTTGAATGTTCCTATATAGTTACTGTAATATATGTTGAATGTTCCTATATAGTTACTGTAATATATGTTGAATGTTCCTATATAGTTACTGTAATATATGCATAATGTTCCTATATAGTTACTGTACTATATGTTGAATGTTCCTATATAGTTACTGTAATATATGTTGAATGTTCCTATATAGTTACTGTAATATATGTTGAATGTTCCTATATAGTTACTGTGCTGTATGTTGAATGTTCCTATATAGTTACTGTGCTATATGTTGAATGTTCCTATATAGTTACTGTAATATATGTTGAATGTTCCTATATAGTTACTGTAATATATGTTGAATGTTCCTATATAGTTACTGTACTATATGTTGAATGTTCCTATATAGTTACTGTAATATATGTTGAATGTTCCTATATAGTTACTGTAATATATGTTGAATGTTCCTATATAGTTACTGTAATATATGTTGAATGTTCCTATATAGTTACTGTAATATATGTTGAATGTTCCTATATAGTTACTGTGCTGTATGTTGAATGTTCCTATATAGTTACTGTACTATATGTTGAATGTTCCTATATAGTTACTGTACTATATGTTGAATGTTCCTATATAGTTACTGTGCTGTATGTTGAATGTTCCTATATAGTTACTGTACTATATGTTGAATGTTCCTATATAGTTACTGTAATATATGTTGAATGTTCCTATATAGTTACTGTAATATATGTTGAATGTTCCTATATAGTTACTGTAATATATGCATAATGTTCCTATATAGTTACTGTACTATATGTTGAATGTTCCTATATAGTTACTGTAATATATGTTGAATGTTCCTATATAGTTACTGTAATATATGTTGAATGTTCCTATATAGTTACTGTAATATATGTTGAATGTTCCTATATAGTTACTGTAATATATGTTGAATGTTCCTATATAGTTACTGTGCTGTATGTTGAATGTTCCTATATAGTTACTGTGCTATTTGTTGAATGTTCCTATATAGTTACTGTAATATATGTTGAATGTTCCTATATAGTTACTGTAATATATGTTGAATGTTCCTATATAGTTACTGTAATATATGCATAATGTTCCTATATAGTTACTGTAATATATGCATAATGTTCCTATATAGTTACTGTACTATATGCATAATGTTCCTATATAGTTACTGTACTATATGCATAATGTTCCTATATAGTTACTGTAATATATGTTGAATGTTCCTATATAGTTACTGTAATATATGTTGAATGTTCCTATATAGTTACTGTGCTGTATGTTGAATGTTCCTATATAGTTACTGTGCTGTATGTTGAATGTTCCTATATAGTTACTGTAATATATGTTGAATGTTCCTATATAGTTACTGTAATATATGTTGAATGTTCCTATATAGTTACTGTAATATATGCATAATGTTCCTATATAGTTACTGTACTATATGTTGAATGTTCCTATATAGTTACTGTGCTGTATGTTGAATGTTCCTATATAGTTACTGTAATATATGTTGAATGTTCCTATATAGTTACTGTAATATATGTTGAATGTTCCTATATAGTTACTGTAATATATGCATAATGTTCCTATATAGTTACTGTACTATATGTTGAATGTTCCTATATAGTTACTGTAATATATGTTGAATGTTCCTATATAGTTACTGTAATATATGTTGAATGTTCCTATATAGTTACTGTGCTGTATGTTGAATGTTCCTATATAGTTACTGTACTATATGTTGAATGTTCCTATATAGTTACTGTAATATATGTTGAATGTTCCTATATAGTTACTGTAATATATGTTGAATGTTCCTATATAGTTACTGTAATATATGCATAATGTTCCTATATAGTTACTGTACTATATGTTGAATGTTACTATATAGTTACTGTACTATATGTTGAATGTTCCTATATAGTTACTGTAATATATGTTGAATGTTCCTATATAGTTACTGTAATATATGCATAATGTTCCTATATAGTTACTGTACTATATGCATAATGTTCCTATATAGTTACTGTAATATATGCATAATGTTCCTATATAGTTACTGTACTATATGCATAATGTTCCTATATAGTTACTGTAATATATGCATAATGTTCCTATATAGTTACTGTACTATATGCATAATGTTCCTATATAGTTACTGTACTATATGCATAATGTTCCTATATAGTTACTGTAATATATGCATAATGTTCCTATATAGTTACTGTAATATATGCATAATGTTCCTATATAGTTACTGTAATATATGCATAATGTTCCTATATAGTTACTGTACTATATGCATAATGTTCCTATATAGTTACTGTAATATATGCATAATGTTCCTATATAGTTACTGTACTATATGCATAATGTTCCTATATAGTTACTGTACTATATGCATAATGTTCCTATATAGTTACTGTAATATATGCATAATGTTCCTATATAGTTACTGTACTATATGCATAATGTTCCTATATAGTTACTGTACTATATGCATAATGTTCCTATATAGTTACTGTAATATATGCATAATGTTCCTATATAGTTACTGTAATATATGCATAATGTTCCTATATAGTTACTGTACTATATGCATAATGTTCCTATATAGTTACTGTAATATATGCATAATGTTCCTATATAGTTACTGTACTATATGCACAATGTTCCTATATAGTTACTGTAATAACTAGCCCGGAGCGTATACAACCATGTTAATGTATTTCTAAGAATTGATATTCCTTTTATATTACATATTTATACCCAGCAACTGGAATTCCAGGAAATTGTTGAATATGTGCACTCTACTTCTGAGAATGATCAAATGATCAAATCATGACATGACTATAAAGCTGTGAAATATCAATGATCAAATAATGGCATGTCTATAAAGCGTTTTTAACAAAAACTGTCATTATGTCTCTCTCTCCCTCGAAAGACTCTTGACTAATTCAGTGAATTAATAATGCCTGAGAAGCCGGTGTTTGGAGGATATATTGGTGTATACTGGCAAACCGTGCCAATATATACTCTAAACAGCACCTTCAAAAACATTACCACTTTTATGCACCAGGTTACCAACATATTCAAATAATTATTGCCATATTTTCATTAAAAACATTATTTTGGGGCCTCCCGGGTGGCGCAGTGGTACTGTCCTGACACAAATCTAGGGTTGCTACCCAAGCCGGCTGGTCGTTTGTTCTGTTGGTTCGGTAGCCAGAGGTGTGACCCAGTCGTTAAGCATTTTTGTCTATGGGCCAGACATTTGTTCTACATGTTCTATTGCCATACTGACTGGCAACGTTCTTGTCCCTTGCTCGCTAGCTAGCCAACTACGGCTAACTTACAGTCACGTCAAACAGTGCAGACAGAATAACAGCAAAGAAGCTCCATTTGCATTTCTAAGCTGTTTTGTCGTGACATTTATTTTGGATACATTCATAAGAATGAGCGAATGATGCGTGATTTCACCTGGCGTAGAAAATGTGCTCTCTCTTCAAAACACTGTTGTTCAGAGGAGCTAGCCAACCCCACAGCCAACCACACAGCCAACCACACAGCCAACCACACAGCCAACCACACAGCCAACCACACAGCCAACCACACAGCCAACCACACAGCTAACACAATCATTTCAAACTGAAGCTGCAAACTAGCTGCATTTTGTTTTGATTTACCAGTTTTCTATTGACATTTCTTTGTTTATACCCATAAAATGACGCTGATTCATGATTTCGACTGGCTGAGAAAAGCTGCCTGCCTACGTTCATTACTAACAGCTGGTGATCGAATTTCAATGTTGCAAATGTCAGAGAGACAGAAAGCAAGGTTTATACAAATCTCTGCTATTGAAAGCCATTTGCTAGTCTAAAAGAAATGGGAGATAATATCTAGATGCTTTTTACAGTGGAGATCAAGTTTATAAATTGCCTGGCTGGGCTGATGAGACAGTGGATTGCATAGTCAGATGGAACAGAGTAAATAAGCATTTCAACGTCATAGCTTTAGCCGATGGTAACTTGTGGAATAGACACTGGCTGAAATGCAGTTTTAACCAATCAGCGTCCAGGATTAGACCCATCCGTTCTATAATTGTTTATATTACTTCCATTGTCTAACCAATAGAACACAGTGGACGTTTGAGGGTTCTATTACCTTCAGGTCAAAGGTCATTAAACATATCAAATCAAACTTGATTTATAGAGCACATTTCTTACAGAGGATGCATTTCAAAGAGCTTAAATAAATAAAATAACTAAAGGTGCAAAATATAAAAACACAAAATATTTCCTAAATTAGACAAATGAAAATCGTACAACAATAATAAAACAACACTGAGAAACTAACGCATTAAAAATAAATACAAATATGTACGATACAGTATAAATAATAGAGATTGTATGACTAAAAGCCAAGTAAAAGCACGGCTAAAAAGGTGTGTTGAATTCATTCATTTTGTTCATTTTTGAACATGTCGACAGTTTCTGAAGCACTCAGACCCTTCAGGTAGGCCGTTCCAAAGGCCAGAACTATAGTGGCTGAAGGCAGCCTCACCAAACATTCTTCTTCTGACCTTTGGAACGACTAAAAGGCCTAACCCAGAGGATCTGAGGGATCGACTGGTGGTATATCTTAAAAGCAGATATACCATTTGGTGCAAGGCCACATAGTGCTTAAAAAAATCGATATAGCAATTTTAAAATCAATTCTAAAACTAACAGTCAACCAATGCAGAGACTTTAAAATACCTGCTAGGTGTGATCTCCTTCTGGTGTTTGTAAGTACACGTGCTGCTGAATTCTGAATTAATTGGAGTTGGTTAATGTTGTTTTTGGATGACCGGACAGCATTGCAATAATGCTAGTGATAAAGGCATGCATTGGTCTCTCAGTGTTGGCCCAGCAGAGAAACAGAAACACTTTGGCAATATTTCTTAATAAGTGATAAAAAGCTGATTTTGTTGCATTACAGATGTGGGCACAATGGGCCTCAAAATGTAGGTCAGAGTCTAAAATCACAACTAGGTTTTTAGCCTGGTTGGTTGTATCTAGTGCCAGAGGATTGTAAAAGTCCTGTCAATGTCTCTGAATTGGCTCTTAGCAACAATAACCAGAGCCTCCGTTTTGTTTTTGTTCAGCTGTAGGGAAGTTTTGGGCCATCCATATATTTATGTCAGAGATAGACTCAACCAGGGTGTTAATTGGGCTATCGCCATCTAAGGACACAGAGGAATACAGCTGTGTATCATTGGCGTACCTAATAATGCTGCCAAGGGATAAAAACTAAAAAGTATAGGGCCCAAAATCAATCCTTGAGGTACGCCACATGAGATCTCCAGTTTTCCTGAGGCATGGTCTCCAAGGGCAACAAAATCATGTCTGTCAGTCAGATATATCTAAAACCAGTTCAGTACTAAGACTGAGAGGCCAACCCAATTCTGTAGTCTGTCCAGGAGGATACCACGATCTACACACAAAAAAATGATGGTGTAAATAGTACCAAATAGGGGTTCTCTGGCTTGTAACCATAGAGGAACCCTTTTAGATGCCATATATAATTATTTTTTGAAGGTTCTATAAAGAACCATGCTCATAAGGTTCTAAATGGAACCTGTATGATGTTTTAAAGAACCCTTTCCTAAGGTTCTATAAAGAACCATTAAAAAGGTTATACAGTAAATACCACCAAGAAAAGGGTTCCACTATGGTTACAACTCTTTTTGGGGCTATATAGAACCCTTTTTTATGGTTCTTTATAGAACATTTATGGAGAATGGTTCTATAAAGAACCTTTTTCAATCTGAAAGGTTCTTTGTAAAGCCTTTTGATCCTGACGAGAGAATTAAGGCTGATTTCGTCAACTGTTCTCAAGGCCATTCATGAGTCTTTCACAAGACACCATCACTGGCTATAGTCATATACGACATGTAACAATGTAACACAACACATTAGATGACCTGGAATGACACACTCACTCACGGTTTCACAAAAAGCGCTGTGAACAAACTATGACCCCAAAAATTATAAAGAAACACATTTTATTATAATTTATTATAATCCCCCACACTTTTTATTATCACTAAAAGACCAAAGAACCCAAAAGGTTATTTGAGTCAGTATGGTTCCACATAGACCCATCGCCCTTTCCAAAGAACCCCTGAGGAACCCTCTTTTGCGTGTATTCTATTGTATGCAAGGCTGCATTTAAGCCAATGAGTAGAAGACTAGAGAGTTTTGTAGCATCAGTGTTCATTTGAAAGTACAGTCTCTTTGCTTTGGTGGGTACGAAAACAAGATTGGAATTTTTCCAAAACATAATCACTTCTGACCTGTTCTAATCTCTACTAAGAACTAGGGTCGACGCCCTCCCTCTCTCTCCATGAATACACACACACACACACACACACACACACACACACACACACACACACACACACACACACACACACACACACACACACACACACACACACACACACACACACACACACACACACACAGTGCAGACGTAAACACATATACACATTCTTCTGTGCTAGAGTAGGCAGGGTGCCTGTGAATGAATCGGTCAGCTGTGATTGTGCTGAAATCAATTTCCAATATCTACGTGTTTCTCTGAGGAAGAGCTAAGGGGCTGTTGGGACAAGGACAACTATTGTTGGCCCTCTTTCCCATTCCGTCGACAACACAATCCCTGCTTTCTGTAATATCTCGGAGTTCAGCCGGAACTCACCCACTTCCTCTCTTTAATCCCTCTGTGTGTGTGTTTGTGCGTGTCTACAGTATGTGTGCACATGCACGTGTATATCGTCAACTGCCCCAGATCTGTGTACTTCAGTTCAAACAATAAAAAAGCAATTTCTTTTGGTAAACAGGGTCGGTGTTTGAGTAAAATAACCCTCTCAAATTCATACCTATGGATGCAGGGACTGACCATCCATGAGATCAAAACTGTAGTTTTAACTATGTTTTGAGGCTTTAGTGTTGGTTTACGTTGGCTTTGTTTGGAAACATTGGCATCAAAAAAATATTCTATTTTGGGTTTGACAGTTGAACTAAGCTCATGAGGCATTTATAAGTTGTATTCTTCAAGAATCAATGTCAATAATTCATTACATTTAACAGTCCAAAATGTGACATAGCAACTGTAGAATGCTCCTTTAAACCCACAGTAGAAACTCTAAAGACACTCTAGTTACACTTCTCTCTGTGTGTGTGTGTGTGTGTGTGTGTGTGTGTGTGTGTGTGTGTGTGTGTGTGTGTGTGTGTGTGTGTGTGTGTGTGTGTGTGTGTGTGTGTGTGTGTGTGTGTGTGTTTGTGTGTGTGTGTGTGTGTGTGTGTGTTACAATTAGAATTAGACATAAGGTTAGGGTTAGTGATTAGTTTTAGGAGTCTAGGGTTAGGTTTAGTTTTAGGGTTAGGGGTTTGGGGTCAAGGTTAGGGTTAGGGAAAATATAATTTTTAATGGGAATAATTGTTTTGGTCCCCGCAAGGATAGTAAAACAAGCGTGTGTGTGTGTTTAGCTGAAGGATAGTAAAACAAGGAAAATTTGGGCAATTGGTGACATTTCGCTGGTCCCCACAAGTAACAAGGCTAGTTTAAGTTAGTATTAGATTTAGGGTCTTCGCAAGTGGCGCAGCGGTCTAGCCCAATCCCGACAGCTGGCCTTGACGGTGCACAACTCTCCCAGCGTCGTCTGGGTTAGGGAAGGGTTTGGCCGGCTGGGATGTCCTTGTCCCATCGCCCTCTAGCGACTCCTTGTGGCGGCCAGGTGCATGCATGCTGACTTCGGTCGCCAGCTGTTGTTTCCTCTGACACATTGGTGCTTCTGGGTTAAGAAAGCAGTGGGTCATGAAGCTTCCCGGGGTCGTGTTTTGGAGGACATATGGTTTAGGAGTTTAGGGTTAGGGATTTGGGGTTAAGGTTAGGGAAAATATCATTTTGAATGGGAAAAATTGTTTGGTCCCCAAAAGGATAGTAAAACAAACATGTGTGTGTGTGTGTGTGTGTGTGTGGGCTTGTGTTACTATCGTCATAGATACCGGAAATCCCCCAAAGTCCACGGAAGGATAGAAAACAAGAAAATATATACATCTGACCACACTATAAATTCGTACACCAGACAGAGTACGGGGCGGGGACTGTGTGTCTGTGCATGGCAGGTTAATTTATAAATGTAATCTGTTACAGTTACTAGTTGTAATCAATAATGTAACTTTTGGATTACCCAAACTCAGTAACGTAATCTGATTACTTTTGGATTACCAAACTCAGTAACATAATCTGATTACTTTTGGATTACCCAAACTCAGTTACGTAATCTGATTAATTTTGGATTACCCAAACTCAGTAATGTAGTCTGATTACTTTTGGATTATTACTTTCCCCTTAAGAGGAATTAGAAAAAGACAAAAAGGATACATCAAAAGCATTTGGTATGTCATTATAGTGATCTCTGAGTGGTGGTCATCATTTGGTGTGTCATCATAGCGATGTCTGAGTGGTGGTCATCATTTGGTGTGTCATCATAGTGCTCTCTGAGTGGTGGTCATCATTTGGTATGTCATCATAGCGATCTCTGAGTGGTGGTCATCATTTGGTGTGTCATCATAGCGATCTCTGAGTGGTGGTCATCATTTGGTATGTCATCATAGCGATCTCTGAGTGGTGGTCATCATTTGGTGTGTCATCATAGCGATCTCTGAGTGGTGGTCATCATTTGGTATGTCATCATAGCGATCTCTGAGTGGTGGTCATCATTTGGTGTGTCATCATAGTGCACTCTGAGTGGTGGTCATCATTTGGTATGTCATCATAGCGATCTCTGAGTGGTGGTCATCATTTGGTGTGTCATCATAGTGCTCTCTGAGTGGTGGTCATCATTTGGTGTGTCATCATAGCGATCTCTGAGTGGTGGTCATCATTTGGTGTGTCATCATAGCGATCTCTGAGTGGTGGTCATCATTTGGTGTGTCATCATAGTGCTCTCTGAGTGGTGGTCATCATTTGGTGTGTCATCATAGCGATCTCTGAGTGGCGGTCATCATTTGGTGTGTCATCATAGCGATCTCTGAGTGGTGGTCATCATTTGGTGTGTCATCATAGTGCTCTCTGAGTGGTGGTCATCATTTGGTGTGTCATCATAGCGATCTCTGAGTGGTGGTCATCATTTGGTGTGTCATCATAGTGCTCTCTGAGTGGTGGTCATCATTTGGTGTGTCATCATAGTGCTCTCTGAGTGGTGGTCATCATTTGGTGTGTCATCATAGCGATCTCTGAGTGGTGGTCATCATTTGGTGTGTCATCATAGCGATCTCTGAGTGGTGGTCATCATTTGCTGTGTCATCATAGTGCTCTCTGAGTGGTGGTCATCATTTGGTGTGTCATCATAGCGATCTCTGAGTGGTGGTCATCATTTGGTGTGTCATCATAGTGCTCTCTGAGTGGTGGTCATCATTTGGTGTGTCATCATAGCGATCTCTGAGTGGTGGTCATCATTTGGTGTGTCATCATAGTGCTCTCTGAGTGGTGGTCATCATTTGGTGTGTCATCATAGCGATCTCTGAGTGGTGGTCATCATTTGGTGTGTCATCATAGCAATCTCTGAGTGGTGGTCATCATTTGGTGTGTCATCATAGTGCTCTCTGAGTGGTGGTCATCATTTGGTGTGTCATCATAGTGCTCTCTGAGTGGTGGTCATCATTTGGTGTGTCATCATAGCGATCTCTGAGTGGTGGTCATCATTTGGTGTGTCATCATAGCGATCTCTGAGTGGTGGTCATCATTTGGTGTGTCATTATAGTGCTCTCTGAGTGGTGGTCATCATTTGGTGTGTCATCATAGCGATGTCTGAGTGGTGGTCATCATTTGGTGTGTCATCATAGTGCTCTCTGAGTGGTGGTCATCATTTGGTATGTCATCATAGCGATCTCTGAGTGGTGGTCATCATTTGGTGTGTCATCATAGCGATCTCTGAGTGGTGGTCATCATTTGGTATGTCATCATAGCGATCTCTGAGTGGTGGTCATCATTTGGTATGTCATCATAGCGATCTCTGAGTGGTGGTCATCATTTGGTATGTCATCATAGCGATCTCTGAGTGGTGGTCATCATTTGGTGTGTCATCATAGTGCTCTCTGAGTGGTGGTCATCATTTGGTGTGTCATCATAGCGATCTCTGAGTGGTGGTCATCATTTGGTGTGTCATCATAGCGATCTCTGAGTGGTGGTCATCATTTGGTGTGTCATCATAGTGCTCTCTGAGTGGTGGTCATCATTTGGTGTGTCATCATAGCGATCTCTGAGTGGTGGTCATCATTTGGTGTGTCATCATAGCGATCTCTGAGTGGTGGTCATCATTTGGTGTGTCATCATAGTGCTCTCTGAGTGGTGGTCATCATTTGGTGTGTCATCATAGCGATCTCTGAGTGGTGGTCATCATTTGGTGTGTCATCATAGTGCTCTCTGAGTGGTGGTCATCATTTGGTGTGTCATCATAGTGCTCTCTGAGTGGTGGTCATCATTTGGTGTGTCATCATAGCGATCTCTGAGTGGTGGTCATCATTTGGTGTGTCATCATAGCGATCTCTGAGTGGTGGTCATCATTTGGTGTGTCATCATAGTGCTCTCTGAGTGGTGGTCATCATTTGGTGTGTCATCATAGCGATCTCTGAGTGGTGGTCATCATTTGGTGTGTCATCATAGTGCTCTCTGAGTGGTGGTCATCATTTGGTGTGTCATCATAGCGATCTCTGAGTGGTGGTCATCATTTGGTGTGTCATCATAGTGCTCTCTGAGTGGTGGTCATCATTTGGTGTGTCATCATAGCGATCTCTGAGTGGTGGTCATCATTTGGTGTGTCATCATAGCGATCTCTGAGTGGTGGTCATCATTTGGTGTGTCATCATAGTTCTCTCTGAGTGGTGGTCATCATTTGGTGTGTCATCATAGTGCTCTCTGAGTGGTGGTCATCATTTGGTGTGTCATCATAGCGATCTCTGAGTGGTGGTCATCATTTGGTGTGTCATCATAGCGATCTCTGAGTGGTGGTCATCATTTGGTGTGTCATTATAGTGCTCTCTGAGTGGTGGTCATCATTTGGTGTGTCATCATAGCGATCTCTGAGTGGTGGTCATCATTTGGTGTGTCATCATAGTGCTCTCTAATTTGTGGTGGAACAAACTTAAACTTGCACCTTTTTTTACTGCTGATTTGAATGTCATTGAGAAAACAGAAATCTGTCAATGTTGTCCCTCTGCAAACATCCTTTCTCAATTTGAAAGTAATCCAAGATGTAAATCATCTAGTTTTTCAAAAGTATCTGTAATCTGATTAGAATATTTTTTGTAATTTCACTGACTGAAGTTAAAAAAAATTGTAATCAGATTACATGTAATCAGTTACTCCCCAACCTTGTGTATGTGAGAATGCCTGTGTCTGTGTGCACTGTGAATGCATGCATGTATGTTTTTCCTTGTCAGCAGGTAGTAAATGTTAGTGTGTGAGCTGCCAAAATGCTAATTGGCTTAGACAAAGGGAGGAACAAGAGGAGCAGGAAGTAGAGCAGGAAGGAGGAAGAGGATGATGATTGATGGACCTGAATCTCTACTGTCACACTGTTGCATCTCCAACCTCTTTAACCTTTACCTAACACCTACCCTAACCTTAACCGCCCATGGGTTATGACCCAATCTTAACCCGTCAAGGTTCTTGCGTCACTGAAAGCCTTATTTTTTACAAGTAAATGTCATGTTCCTTTGGGTACAGCTTATTTCTTTGTTCCAAAAATCCAATGTTTGTGTCTGTTGGATGAATGTCAAATATCAACCTGAGGTTAAGTTGCCAAACACACACACACACACACACACACACACACACACACACACACACACACACACACACACACACACACACACACACACACACAACCTGTGAATGTAGCTCGAGGGACGAGGTATGCGGCAGTGCTTTAGTCTGTCAGTAACGCACAGTGAACCGCATGTGTGTGTTTGTATGCGTGTATGTGTGCTTGTGTAATAAAACGCACACACACATATTTTGTAAGTACTTTTTAACACCAAAGCTATTGGTAAGTGAGGTGCCACCAACACAAAGGAGACGGAACCAACTTCTTATGGTATAGGGGACGCTTGCGTCCCACTTGGCCAAAAGCCAGGGAAAATGCAAATTCAAATAAAATGATATAAAAATCTAACTTTCATTAAATCACACATGTAAGATACTAAATTAAAGCTAGACTCGTTGTGAATCCAGCCAACATGTCAGATTTTAAAAAGGCTGTTCGGCGAAAGCATAAGAAGCTATTATCTGATGATAGCACAACAGTAAACAAAGAGAGGAGCATGTTTCAACCCTGCAGGCGCTACACAAAACGCAGAAATAAAATATAAAACATGCCTTTGACGAGCTTATTTTGTTGGCACTCCAATATGTCCCATAATCATCACAATTGGTCCTTTTGTTTGATTAATTCCGTCCAGAAAAAAACAGCTTCCAAATTGCGCAACGTCACTACAAAATATTACAAAAGTTGCCTGTAAACTTTGCCAACACACTTCAAACTACTTTTGTAATACAACTTTAGGTATTTTTAAACGTTAATAATCAATCAAGTTGAAGACGGGTCTATCTATGTTCAATACAGGAAGACAACAAACCAAGCTACATTTCAAGTCTTGCGCAACTCTCAACAGTGTTACGCAGTTCCTAGATGGCCATACTTCTTCATTGCACAAAGGAATAACCTCAACCAAATTCCAAAGACTGGTGACATCCAGTGGAAGCGGTAGGAACTGAAAACAAGTTCCTAAGAAATATTGTTTCCCAATGAGACCTCAATGAATAGACAGAGATCTAAAAAAAATCTGAACGGTTAGTCCTCGGGGTTTTGCCTGCTACATAAGTTCTGTTATACTCACAGACATGATTCAAACAGTTTTAGAAACTTCAGAGTGTTTTCTATCCAAATCTACTAATAAAATGCATATCTTATATTCTTGGCATGAGTATCAGGAAGTTGAAATTAGGCCCGCTATTTATCCAAAAGTGAAAATGCATTGATGAAGCATTGATGGAGTATTGAGACTGAAATGTTTTGGAACTTTACATGATGTGTTGTAACACCCACTGGGCGAAAAGGGTCCATATAAGGGGATATATTTACTTGACATGTTTTTTATATTCTAGAGGATACAGAACATTTGCAATGCATATTTAGAGTTTTTATGGATATGCACCATATCTTGACAAATTCTGAATCAATATGGGTCTTTTGGACATATATGATATTGGGATTACTCCGAATATCACATACGGACATTTCCTATGGCTGGATATGAACTCATTCGATATCCTGAGACATGCATCATCCTATTGTCTCTCTTCAGGTTGACAAATGCTTACTGTATACATCACGTATCTGTGTTTTCTCAGCACATTCAAGATATTGAGCGATATGGATTCTAGAAATGCTTCTCTTGGCTGAGGTCCATTTCCGGATCTTGATATGCTTTTTGATATGCTGAAAATAAGGACGATTTCTGATGCATTTCAGAATTTTCAGCACATGCTCAATAATTGGACAAATATGCACAAATCATTTTTCGATTCCCTCTGGATATGATACTTGGTGTAGCTGGATATTGACTCATTAGATATCCTGAGATACTGTAGGCCTATGTAGACATCTTATTTTACAAATATTGACAGTACACCTACATAGGATCTTGATATGCATCTTTTACGCTGCTGCTACTCTCGGTTTATTGTCTATGCATAGTCACTTTAACTCTACCTGCATGTACATATTACCTCAATTACCTCGAATAACCAGTGCCCCCGCACATTGACTCTGTACCGGTTCCCCCTGTATATAGTCTCCACATTGACTCTGTACCGGTACCTTGTATATAGTCTCCACATTGACTCTGTACCGGTACCCTGTGTATAGTCTCCACATTGACTCTGTACCGGTACCCCCTGTATATAGTCTCGCTATTGATATTTTACTGCTGCTGTTTAATTATTTGTTACTGTTATTTTAAATGTTTTACTTATCTATGTTTCACTTAACACTTATTTTTCTTAAAACTGCATTGTTGGTTAAGGGCTTGTAAGCATTTCACTGTAAGGTTTACACCTGTTGTATTCGGCGTATGTGAAATATTCAATTTGATTTGATTTGATATGCTAAATAAGTTATTTGAGTTTTGGGGATATGCTCAATAATTTAAATGAGAACTTGTTCTCAACTTGCCTACCTGGTTAAATAAAGGTAAATAAATAATTTGACAAATATTCACTCCATTTCATTCTTTCAGACACTATAATTTTTGTATTTTTGTATTTTGTATAAAGGACTTGCACAAACCACAAGCTAAAAGCACTGCAACTGGTAGCCTAGCAACAATAATGACATTTTTGCTGCGGAGTTCCAACTGCCAACTATGTAAACGGTGTGGTTGACCTGACAACTGGAGAAACAAAGAAGTAAAATACCTCAAAGAAGTTAAAGCTAAAGTGATTAGCTTATTGAGATGTTTTATTTATCTGAGTAACTAGAATCAAGAACATTAGCTAATTTGGCCAGTAGGGATAGCCAGCTAACTAGGCTTCATAGGGGGATAAAAGTGAACTAGTAGCCTAGCTAGCCAATAAATAACAATAGTGCCTTCTCTTCAGGGATTTTTTTTATACTCTATCAAGCCTCAATGTGACAGCCAACGTTTTCAAACAGTTAGGCATGTTTTGTATTACTGGTTAATATAAGAGAACTAGCTAGCTAACTAACTAGCAACTTGGCTAGCTAGCTAACTTAGTTCCAGTTAGTTTTCTCATCATGAATGAAGCATGTAGAGTAGCTTCCTTGTGGTATGGTTATGTGTAATGACAATGTTTTCTTGAAATATCGACACATTTTTCATTCATTGACAGTTTGGAGTGGATCACAGACCAACACTTCCACCATATTGGGTCTGACTGTGAGGGACCACTGCTGACAACCCAATCTGCACCCGTCGCATCGAAACAACTATGAAAACTGGAAACCATACAGCCTGAGGCTGCATTTATTATAGCTGGGGATTTTAACAAAGCTAACCTAAGAACAAGACTTCCTAAATTCTGTCAGAATATCGACTGCGAGACATGAGCTGGTAGCATTCTGGATCATTGGTATTCTATCTTCTACGATGTATACAAAGCCCTGCCTTCGGCAAATCTGACCATGACTCCATTTTGTTACTCCCAGCTATAGACAAAAACTAAAACAGGAAACGCCCGTGCTCAGGTCTATCCAAAGCTGGTCTGACCAGTGGGATTCCATGCTTCAAGATTGCTTCAATCACATGGACTGAGATATGTTCCGGATAGCCTCAGACAATAACATTAATGTATACGCTGACTTGGTGAGCGAGTTTATTAGCAAGTGCATCGGAGATGTCGTACCCACTGTGACAATTAAAACCTTTCCTAAACAGAAACCGTAGATTGATGACAGCATTCGCGCAAAACTGAAAACGCGAACCACCGCATTTAATCATGGCAAGGCAACTGGAAACATGACCGAATACAAACAGTTCAGCTATTCCCTCTGTAAGGCAATCAAACAAGCAAAGCGATAGTATAGAGACAAAGTAGAGTCGCAATTCCATGGCTCAAACACGAGACGTATGTGGCAGGGTCTACAGTCAATCATGGATTACAAAAAGAAAACCAGCCCCGTCGCGGACATCGAAGTATTGCCCTCAGACAAATTAAACAATTTCTTTGCTCGCTTTGAGAACAATACAGTGCCACTGACATGGCCCGCTACCAAAGACTGTGGGCTCTCCTTCTCCATGGTCAACGTGAGTAAAACCTTTAAACGTGTTAACCCTCGCAGGGCCCAGATGGCATCCCTAGCCGCGTCCTCAGAGCATATGCAGACCAGCTGGCTGATGTGTTTACGGACATATTCAATAAATTCCTTTCCAACTCTGCTGTCCCCACATCAAGATGGCCACCATTGTTCTTGTTCCCAAGAAGGCTAAGGTAACTGAACTAAATGACTATCAGTTCTTTCATCATGAAGTGCTTTGACAGACTAGTCAAGGATCATATCACCTACATCCCACCTGATACCCTAGACCCACTTCAATTTGCATCCCGCCCCAATAGGTCCACTGACGCCATCACACTGCACACTGCCCTAGCCCAACTGGACAAGAGTAATACCTATGTAAGAATGCTGTTCATTGACTACAGCTCAGCATTTAACACCATAGTACTCTCCAAACTCGTCATTAAGCTCGCGACCCTGGGTCTCGACCCCACCCTGTGCAACTGGATCCTGGACTTTCTGACGGGCTGCCCCTAAGTGTTGAAGGTAGGAAACAACATCTCCACCCTGCTAATCCTCAACACTGGGGCCCTTGTATGTCTTCCATTTCCCAATAATTGCTCCCACAGTTGATTTCTTCAAACCAAGCTGCTTACCTATTGCAGATTCAGTCTTCCCAGCCTGGTGCAGGTCTACAATTTTGTTTCTGGTGCAAATAAATTCATTAAAAATCCTACAATGTGATTTTCTGGATTTTTTTTCTCATTTTGTCTGTCATAGTTGAAGTGTACCTATGATGAAAATTACAGGCCTCTCTCATCTTTTTAAGTGGGAGAATTTACACAATTGGTGGCTGACTAAATATTTTTTTGCCCCACTGTATATCCTGTACTCTATACCATCTACTGCATCTTGCCTATGCCGCACGGCCATCGCTCATCCATATATTTATATGTACATATTCTTATTCATCCCTTTACATTTGTGTGTATAAGGTAGTCGTTGTGAAATTGTTAGATTACTTGTTAGATATTACTGCACTGTCAGAACTAGAAGCACAAGCATTTCGCTACACTCGTACAGCCATGTGTATGTGACCAATACAATTTGATTTGATTTGATGAAATGAAAAACAACATGTTTTAAACCTGACCCTGACTGCATTACCTGGATTAACCCATAACCCTGACTGTTTATAGGCCATGTCCATACTAACTATGTAGAAGTTGGTAGATAGATGAGTGTTCTTGTATTGTATTACAGTACATCAATAAAGAACTCATCCGCAGGCCTTTTCATTGTATTTGGTTTATCAGGATTTCTATTAGCTTTTGCAGAAGCAGTAACTACTCTCCCTGGGGTCCACAAAACACTGACACACTGATAGACAAAGGCAGTCACAGAAATTCAGAACACAACGGCATTCAAACAATACCACTCAAAAATATGTTTGTATTAGAGTGTGCGATTGTGTTTGTATGCGTGTCCCCTCACAGTCCCCACCGTTCCATGAGATGTTGATTAATAGATTTTGTTAAGGTCATTTTGCTGTTTGTTTTTGGGTACAAACACAGGTTTCGCACATAGGCACACACACACTGTCAATAGTGGACCAGACTGTACAGGGAAAGCACCACCTCTCTACGTTAAGTAGCATATAATATAATTCATTTGGTTCATTATTGATTGATTATACACTACCGTTCAAAAGTTTGTGATCACTTAGAAATGTCCTTATTTTTGAAAGAAAAGCACATTTTTTGCCCATTAAAATAACATCAAATTGATCAGAAATACAGTGTAGACATTGTTAATGTTGTAAATTACTATTGTAGCTGGAAAGGCTGATTATTTTGAAGAATATCTACATAGGCGTACAGAGGCCCATTATCAGCAACCATCAGTCCTGTGTTCCAATGGCATGTTGTATTAGCTAATCCAAGTTTATCATTTTAAAAGGCTAATTGATCATTAGAAAACTATTTTGCAATTATGTTAGCACAGCTGAAAACTTTTGTTCTGATTAAAGAAACAATAAAACTGTCCTTCTTTAGACTAGTTGAGGATCTGGAGCATCAGAATTTGTGGGCTTGATTAAAGGCTCAAAATGGCCAAAATCGAAGCACTTTCTTTTGAAACTCATCAGTCTATTCTTGTTCTGAGAAATGAAGGCTATTCCATGCGAGAAATTGCCAAGAAACTGAAGATCTCGTACAACGCTGTGTACTACTCCCTTCACAGAACAGCGCAAACTGTCTCTAACCAGAATAGAAAGAGGAGTGGGAGGCCCCGGTGCACAACTGAGCAAGAGGACAAGTACATTAGAGTGTCTAGTTTGAGAAACAGACGCCTCAC
Organism: Oncorhynchus mykiss; assembly: GCF_057628025.1. Taxonomy (NCBI): domain Eukaryota; kingdom Metazoa; phylum Chordata; class Actinopteri; order Salmoniformes; family Salmonidae; genus Oncorhynchus; species Oncorhynchus mykiss. The sequence goes on from NC_143037.1 coordinate 11,867,433, forward strand.
AAGTCCTCAACTGGCAGCTTCATTAAATAGTACCCGCAAAACACCAGTCTTATTAACGTCAACAGTGAAGAGGCGACTCCGGGATGCTGGCCTTCTAGGCAGAGTTGCAAAGAAAAAAACATATCTCAGACTGGCCAATAAAAATAAAAGATTAAGATGGGCTAAAGAACACAGACACTGGACAGAGGAACTCTGCCTAGAAGGCCAGCATCCCGGAGTCGCCTCTTCACTGTTGACGTTGAGACTGCTATTTTTTGTGTACTATTTAATGAAGCTGCCAGTTGTCATTTACAACATTAACAATGTCTACACTGTATCTGATCAACTTGATGTTATTTGAAGGACAAAAAAGTTATTTTCTTTCAAAAACAAGGACATTTCTAAGTGACCCCAAACTTTTGAACGGTAGTGTATGTGCATCATTTGTAAAACACAGATTGGTCATTGAGAAACTTAACTTGAGTAATCCTCATTAAGCTACAAAAGTGTCTCTTCTCAATCTTAACATGTGTTGCCAATACAACAGAACAGGTGAACCGGAATTACAATCTAAAAGCCAAACCTATACTAAGCCACACCGCCGGTCTTCTGATCTGACCCGGTGGATCAGTAACCCAACTAAGGGGGCGGCAGGTAGCTTAGTGGTTAGAGCGTTGGGCCAGTAACCGAAAGGTTGCTGGATTGAATCCCAGAGTTGACAAGGTAAAAATCTGTCATTCTGCCCCTGAACAAGGCAGCTGTTCCTTGGTACGCTGTCATTGTAAATAATAATTTGTTCTTAACTGACTTGCCTAGTTTAAAAAAGTTTAAAATAACCCAGTGTGTGTTCTGTCCACTATTTACCCAGCATTTTGTTGAGCGTATATTGGCCTATGGGGCGCTCGTGGATAATTCCTAGGCTCTGATTCCTGGCATCACTTTTTTTTTCTCTCTCTCTCTCTCTCTCTCTCTCTCTCTCTCTCTCTCTCTCTCTCTCTCTCTCTCTCTGGTGTTCATTCATTCAGGTGCGGAGCTGAATGAAGATTGCCAGATGTGGGTCAAGCTGGAGCCATTCACAAAACAAAACATAGGCTACTTGCATAAATGTCATGAATTGTCTGCATGTTATTTGGTAAGCCAATACATTTAACTTAAGTATTTATCTAGTTGATTGAATCACTTGAATGATTATGTTAAAAAACGCGTGCTATAAATCTCAAAGTTCTTTGTAGATCCTTTTGAGGAACAATACAGGTTTTTTTGGGGGGGGGGTTAGCCATAATCTATTGTTAACATTACTTAGGCGTTATTATTATGTTGTTCATTGGCACAAGGCTATACCTGAGGTATTTACAAGACACCACAACTGGCCATTGTCACATTTATCATGTAATGGCATGACACATCCGATTAGATAAACTGGAATAACACTCACAAAAAGAGCCGAGCACCACCCTAAATATTCGACTGACCCACCCCGACCCAACGTTTGAATTATCACTAAAATAGAAAATACATCCCTTTTAAGAACTGCTAAGAACCATTGAATGGCTCAAATGATTATTTAAATCACGATAGTTCCACATATAACCATCACCCGTGTAAAATAAACAAATAGAAGATGAACAAAAAAACTATAAATTAGCCAATCTCCAGAGCTGCCCATTGGACACACTGTAACGCACCACATACAAGCGGGAAAGCGGTGCACCCAGAGAACGGGGCATCCCGCATCAACCCCTCTATTTTGGCTCCCGTGGATTTGATGTATGTGGGCTAGGCAAGTGACAGGTCTCCTAAAAGAGAATAACCAAAGAAACGATGAAGAACTTAGATGAAATAAATCACTGAACAGTCATCCAGCCAAAGGAGTGTCTGCCGTTAACTTACTGAGGTGGACGCGGGCGGAAGCTCCATCAGGCGATGCGCGCTTACAGAGCTGATGTTCCAAGGCGCGAGAGACGGGTCTTGCGTGGGGATGCTGTCCGCCTTGACTGGCGAGCGCGAGCTCATTCTTGCCAAGTGTGTCAGTCAAAATCTAGAGATAGAGACAGAAAGGGAGGAGGGAAACCCCGTTAGTAGTAGAGTGCTCTGCTTCAGTCCTCTAGCCACAGCATCACGACCCTGTCTCCCATACACACAGAACAGACTGAGACCAGGGAGTGAGAAAGCATTCACATTCACTCACTAACGCTCTCTCACTCTCTTTCACCCTCTCCCCCTCTCTGTTTACACGTTCACGTGCGCCTCCGCCATGTGAAGAAGTTTCCCAAAGCTGTGAAAATGTGAAAATGATGTAGAGAGTCAGGACTAGACCCTCCGATGGCCCCTTCTATCCAGCCAACTGCGAAGTGGAATCCCATAAGGCAGGGATAATTAACTAGATTCAGCTGAGGGACGATTTTTTTTTGTTGCGGTGGATGGTGGGGGGCCGGATCCAAAATTACAAATAATTTGTAGACTGCAAATTGACCGCTAGAAGCCCAAACACATATAATATTTGACTAAAACATAATAATTTCAAACCTTGCTTACATTTGTATATTATCATGTGTCTCTCGATTACGTGTGGGAATACTTGGGAACATATTTATTAAGTTAAAATCACTTGGAGCTGATTTCCTGGTGTTTTTACAGTCTTTTATGTCCAACAATAAAAAATAAAAATAAATTGTGTTTAATTTTTGCTCAGAAAACTTGGGGCCAAATGAAACCACCCCTGGGCCCCGAGTTGGGAAACCCTGCCATAAGGCAGGCAGTTAGCACAATTTAAGCATCCCTAATTATACGCCACATGTATATGTCAGATTTTGAGACTTGATTTATGTCAAATATGAAATACCTCCCAAATGAAATGTTAAACTGTTACTGAGGTGTATATATTGTAAAACGACAGGGGGGATTTGTTCATTTGAATTTCATGACGTTTTATTCCTATTTAGAAGTGAAACTTGAATTACATCATTCAAACCACCAGTGTGTCCCGAATCGCTACTCTCTGACTCTGATGTTGGTCAGCAACAGGTGACAACAGAGGGCCCCCTGAGCGAGTTGGTATGGGCTAGGAGGTGTTTTGTGATTCACTGATACAGAATGTGGTGATTAATTTAATCTCCCCCCCCCCCCCCCCCCCCCCCCCCCCGCTGTCTCTGTCAGTTAAATTAAACTAGAGTAATTGTGAGGGAAAGGAATAGTAATCACAATTATAAATAATACTAGTCTCCCTCCTCCACCCCTCTCCTCCCTCCCTCTGTCTCTGTAGGGAGTCTGTGGAAAACACAAGCAAACCACAGACCCTACACTCTAAAAAATGATGGGCTAAAAACAACCCAATTTGGATTAATTGGTAACCCAGTGCTGGCTAAACAGTGGACTGAACACAGGCCAGGTTATTTTGACCGAGCCAGGCTTTTTGGATGAGCCAAACATGGGTTCATTTCACTATCAGTTGTTGTTCATTTAACAATCAGTAGTTTTTTTAACCATCAGTTGGGTTGACCCAGCAACTGCGTTTTTTTATTATTTGTATGTTATGCTATGTCATATGTTATATTCAGGAAGAGTGGCCTATTAGGGGCGTAGCTATCAATTAGTTATTTTTGGCCACCCGTGAGAGGAAACATAATTCCTGTTCATCATGTTAAATTTGTACACTGCAAATTATAATTTCCCTTGTATATTTCTGCACATTACATATTCTAATCTAAATTTCACATAATTATTAACATATGCCGACATTGAGATACAATGTTAGGATGTGTATTATTTACAAATCCAGACATTAGCATATGGAACTCAAACGCTTGTGTAAACCTCATTAAAGAGATACTTCAGGATTTTGCCAATGAAGCCCTTCATCTACTTCCCCGGAGACAGATGAACGTGTTGATACCATGTTTATGTCTATGTGTTCAGTATGAAGAAAGTTGGAGGTAGTTTCGTGAGCGCTAACTAGCTTTAACACAATAACTGGAAGTCTGTGGGTATCTACCAGCACACTTTTACATTGTATGATGTATGGATGTGTACGTGTTCCCGTTGTCTGAACCTTTCTCCAGTATGTGTGCTGTGTGTGTGTGTGTGCTCTGTGTGTGAGTGAGCGAGTGTACGGTATGTATAACAGAGACTACAGCAATCGGTAACGCAGGCGTGTGTTGTAGTTGGTAGATAGATTAGTGTTGTTGTTAATGGCTCTGTTGTTTTGTCAGACCCCCGGACCCAGACCTGATCCTCTTACAGTATACAGCACATTTCACACACACACTCACACAGACACTCACACAGACACGCACACACACACGCACGCACGCACGCATGCACGCACACACACACGCAGACAGACAGACACACACACACACGCACACACACACACACACACACACACACACACACACACACACACACACACACACACACACACACACACACACACACACACACACACACACACACACACACACACACACACACACACACACACACACACACAATGGACTGCGGTCAGCGCTAAGCAGCTGATAAACATTACCCTGAACCCTCTGTCATGAGACTGATTGACCTACAGAACTTCCTGGAAGTTAAAAACAACTGAGACTGATATATAGGCATATTTACTCAGAAGACTAGTCACATCTCAGACATTCACAGATGAATGAACACACACACTGAGATGCATCACCTGGAGTTGACAATTAGCATTTCAGCTAACCCTTCCCCAAACTCTAATTCTAACCGTAACGAATTTGCATAACCTGCTACGGACATTTTTCTAACCTTTGTCATTATTTCTCCTGACCACCAATGTTCTCTCCAAATTCTCCTTTGTTGTTGCTACGCAACAAGCTACCTGGTCTCAGAGAAAGATGTATAACGTCCAATACTATACATCCTCCAAGATGTATGATACACTTTCTTCAGGCTAGGGTCTATTTTTCTCCACTTCCTATCTGACTGACGTGCCCAAAGTAAACTGCCTGTTACTCAGGCCCAGAAGCCAGGATATGCATATAATTGATACCATTGGATAGAAAACACTTTGAAGTTTGTAGAAATGTTAAAATATTATATGAGACTACACAATTGATATGGTAGGAGAAAATCCAAAGAAAAACCAACCAGAATTTTTTGGGGAGCGCCCATGCTCTTTCAATGGAAAGCTATGGGTCCTATGCATGTCAACAGTCTTTGTTCAAGATTTCAAGCTTGTTTCTTCCCAAACGAGGAATCATTTTTAGTTTTGGGACAGGGAGTCAGAGTTGGAAATCAGTCTGTGCGCGAGCGACAGAGGACGCGTAATTGCTAATTTAGCTTTTCTATTGAACATACTTCTTTCTGTATGAAATATTATAGTTTAATTACATTTTAGGGTACCTGAGGATTTAAATAGAAATGTATTTTGACTTGTTTTAACGAAGTTTAGCGGTATCTTTTTGGAATCCTTTCTCTGCATGTTGAACGAGTGGATTACTCAAATCGATGGCGCCAACTAAACAGACTTTTTGGGATATAAATAAGGATGTTATCTAACAAAACAACCATGCATGTTGTAGCTGTGACCCTTGGGATTACAAATCAGAGGAAGATTTGCAAAAAGTAAGTGAATATTTAATCGCTATTTGTGATTTTACATGCTGGTTGAAAAATATTTTGATGTGGGGCGCCGTCCTCAAAACAGTCGCATGGCAAGCTTTCACTGTAAATCCTATTGTAAATCAGACAATGCAGTTAGATTAACAAGAATTTAAGCTTTTAACCGATATAAGACACTTGTATGTACCTAGATGTTTAAATAATCATAATCTTTATGATTATTTATTTGAATTGCGGGGCCTCCAATTTCACCGGAAGTTGTCAACAGGTATCCTGCTGACGGGACGCCTAGCCCTTATCATATTCAATTTGTATTCTATTATACGACCAGGTATGATATATAATACTACACATCCTATAATTCAGATGATATTGTGCGACCACTATTCCATTCATAATGTAACCTAATGTAATGTAATTTATCATACTAAATAGAGGGTCATATTTACATACCAAATCCTATGAAATGCTCTCCGACCAGGTTACAGACATAGGCAGGAGTCAGAATGAATGGTTCTTTAATGATCTTTTCTCGTTTAAAGGGGGTTACAGTATACTATACTGAACAAAAATATAAACGCAACATGTAAACTGTTGGTCCCATGTTTCATGAGCTGAAATATAATATCCCAGAAATGTTCCATATGCACAAAAAGCTTTTTTCCCTCATATTTTGTACACAAATTTGTTTATATCCCTGTTAGTGAGCAGTTCTCCTTTGCCAAGATAATCTATCCACCTGACAGGTGTGGCATATCAAGAAGCTGATTAAACAGCATGATCATTGCACAGGTGCACCTTGCGCTGGGGACAATAAAAGGCCACACTAAATTGTGCAGTTTTGTCACACAACACAATGCCATAATTGGTGAATTAATATGTAAACCAAAACATACATGAGGAATAAATACGACAATTCTAAATATGTAAATACAAATAAAGCAGACGAGGGAAATAAAACAATTACCAACAAAAGCAATGGCCCCTCTGATCTCTGACGTCCATGGGGAACCCACTCTGGGAGTTGGGCTACCATAGAAACAGAACCCATAGAAAACATATTACAGTGACTAGGTCATAATGTAGGTCTCCAACTCTGACTGTGCAGGTTTTAGTTCCAACACCCGATTCAGGTAATCAAGGCCCAGAACAAGGATCATGATAGATTGTGATTGATTATATCTGAATCAGCTGTGTTAGCGCTTATGTGTTAAAGGTCAACTGCCCATTAGAACCAACTTCTCTGGTTTCAAAAAGCCTATGTGGCACCGATAAGAGTCACAACATTCATTCTAGTGTTAAAATGGTCTAAAGTGAAAATAGTTTCATTTTGATCATAAAGTCAGTCTCGTCCAAAACCAGATTTTTGTAAGTGAGTTCGTCACAGCTTACTGGAGAGTTGTTTATGGATCACTTGCATTTACACTTTTGCCAATGATGCCCAATTACACGTTGACAACACATAGCCCAACTCCCTGTGATTTGGGCTATCATAGAAACAAAACCCACCGCCAGCTGCCATGTGGACCTTTGTTGTCAAGTCTGCATAAGGGTGTACATGTACATTTCACTCGGTAAATAGGACAATATTGCCAGATGGCCAGGAATGGATTACATCCGACTAGCTTCTACTTGGTCTGTCAACCATCAAACCTGAGACTGCTGTGTTGTTGGTAAGTCGATACATTTTCTTTATAGATAGCTAGGTCAGCTGGCTAGTTACACGTCGTTGTTTTATAGGGTATGCCGCTATGATACTAGGCTATGATACTGTGATGTAACTAACTAAACTAGCCTCTCATTAATGTGTAATGTGAGAGGAAGATTTGCATAGCTAACGTTGCACCTGAAGACATGTTTGATCCCTACTAGCTAACGTTAGCTAGCTAACTAGCTCATAATCAAGCAGCAAACCTGATGACGTTTGATGCATGTTGCCAGCTTGTGTTACAGGCCTCAGGCATAATACCGAGAAAAAAAATAGTGTTCCTGTAAAACAGGAAAAATAATGGGACAGAGAAATTGGTTTTGGTCTTCTCTCAGTTTAATTTAATAAAACACATTTAAAAGTTGCAACAGGGTCAACTATCAGGGTCAACAGTATCATTCATTCTCAATATCCATACAAAAATAAATAGTTTAAAAACAGTTCCCCATTCCATTAAACCAATACATAACTACAGCTATTCAAAAATAATAGTACAATTGACATACCTGGTATGTAAAAATCACCAAATTGCAAATTTGTCCAACACATCCCAGAATACCCACTATAGTAGTGTAATTACATATGATACTCAAAGCTATATATTACAATTTACAATGAATGACCCCAGCTATTAGTGCAAAGTTAACAGTAAAATGCATGAACAGCTAAACCAGGCTAAACATAGCAGGGCTAACTAGCGTTAGCAAAAGCATAGGCTAGCTAGCGCTTAGCATTATTAACCTACCAGGGTGTTTAGACACACTATGGAAACAAGATCATGCACATGTATTGATCACATTTTTACTAATACTTTTTATTCTAAAACCGGTGTGGCCGTATCCATTGGCTGCAGTAATCACAATATAGTGGCTATATCCAGGAAAGCAAAAGTTCCAAAAGCCAGTCCTAAAATAATGTAGAAGAGATTATAAAAAATGACGTGGATGATAATAACAATATTTGTTGGTCTGATGTGATCAATAAGGAGCATCCAGACGCTGCACTTGATGCATTTGTGAAATTGCTTCTTCCAATTATTGATAAACATACACCTGTTAAGAAACGGACTGGTAAAACAGTTAAGGCTCCATGGATTGATGAGGAATTTAAAAACTGTATGGTTGAAAGAGATGGGGCAAAAGGAGTGGCTAATAAGTCTGGCTGCACATCTGACTGGATGACTTACTGCAAATTGAGAAATTATGTGACTAAACTCAACAAGAAGAAGAAGAAACTGTCTTATGAGGCCAAGGTCAATCGGTGCAGCCAGCTGGTTCCTTCACGCATCGCGCCGACAGAAACAAACATCTTTCTGGTAAGAAGAGGGGCAGGGGGGTATTCCTTATGATTAACGAGACGTGGTGTGACCACAACAACACACAGGAACTCAAGTCCTTCTGTTCACCTGACTTAGAATTCCTCACAATCAAATGTCGACCGCATTATCTACTAAGGGAATTCTCTTCGATTATAATCACAGCCGTATATATTCCCCCCCAAGCAGACACATCGATGGCCCTGAACGAACTTTATTTGACTCTTTGCAAACTGGAAACCACATATCCTGAGGCTGCATTCATTGTAGCTGGGGATTTTAACAAGGCTAATCTGAAAACAAGACTCCCTAAATTGTATCAGCATATCGATTGCGCAACCAGGGCTGGTAAAACCTTGGATCATTCCTATTCTAACTTCCGAGACGCATATAAGGCCCTCCCCCGCCCTCCTTTCGGAAAAGCTGACCACGACTACATTTTGTTGCTTCCTGCCTACAGAGAGAAACTAAAACAAGAAGCTCCCGCGCTCAGGTCTGTTCAGAGCTCGTCCGACCAATCTGATTCCACACTTCAAGACTGCTTCGATCACGTGGATATGTTCCGCATTGCGTCCAACAACAACATTGAGGAATACGCTGATTCGGTGAGCGAGTTCATTAGAAAGTGCATTGATGATGTTGTTTCCATAGCAACGATTAAAACATTCCCAAACCAGAAACCGTGGATTGATGGCAGCATTCACGTGAAACTGAAAGCGAACCACTGCTTTTAACCAGGGAAAGGTGACCGGAAACATGACCGAATACAAACAGTGTAGCTATTCCCTCCGCAAGGCAATCAAACAAGCTAAGCGTCAGTATAGAGACAAAGTAGAGTCACAATTCAACGGCTCAGACACAAGAGGTATGTGGCAGGGTCTACAGTCAATCACGGATTACAAAAAGAAAACCAGCCCCGTCACGGACCAGGATGTCTTGCTCCCAGGCAGACTAAATTACTTTTTTGCCCGCTTTGAGGACAATACAGTGCCACTGACACCCGTTACCAAAACCTGCGGACTCTCCTTCCCTGCAGCCGATGTGAGGAAAACATTTAAACGTGTTAACGCTCGCAAGGCTGCAGGCCCAGACGGCATCCCCAGCCGCATCCTCAGAGCATGCGCAGACCAGCTGGCTGGTGTGTTTACGGACATATTCAATCAATCCTTATCCCAATCTGCTGTTCCCACATTCAAGAGGGCCACCATTGTCCCTGTTCCCAAGAAAGCTAATTACCAACAACGACGAGACGGCCTACAGGGAGGAGGTGAGGGCCCTCGGAGTGTGGTGTCAGGAAAATAACCTCACACTCAATGTCAACAAAACAAAACAAATATTATTTATTATTTATCTACACCTCAGCTGAATCTGATGGTGTGGCTGTTGAATAAGTTGAAAAGACTACCTTAGATTGTAAACTGCCATGGTCAAAATGTATAGAGTCAATGGTTGTAAAGATGGGGATAGATCTGTCTGCAATAAAGAGATGCTCTGCTTTTTTGACATCACACTCCACAAAGCAAGTCCGCCAGGCTGTAGTTTTTATCTTATCTTGATTACTGTCTGGTAATATGGTCAAGTGCTTAACATTGCTAAGCTGCAGCTGGAGAAGAACAGAGTGGCAGTTCTTGCACTTAGTTGTAATCTGAGGGCTAATATTAAACTATGCATGCCAGTCTCTCTTGGCTAAGAGTTGAGGGAAGACTGACTGTATCACTTCTTGTTATTATAAGAAACACGAATGTGTTGGAAATTCCAAATAGTTTGCTTAGTCAACTTACACAAATAACTGACACACACACTTACCCCACCAGACATGCCACCATTGGTATATTCACAGTCCCCAGGTCCAGAACAAATTCAAGGAAATGTACAGTATTATACAGAGCCATGAGTGCATTTAACTCACTGCATATCGCATATATCGCAAGTGAACAACAAACCTGGTTTCAAACAACAAATATTGCAACACCTCACGGCACAAAGCATCTCCCCCATGTGACCTACTTGTTGTGTGTATGTACTGACACGTATGTGTAACTCATAGACGACACACTCATTACATGTTATGTTTTTAAATGTGTGTCAATTGTAAAGTCTGTTGCCTGTAAGGTATTTTTCATTATGTGTTGGACCCCAGTAAGACGAGCTGTTGCCATTAGCACCGGCTAATCGAGATCCTAATGAATTTTTTTTAAATCAAGAGGGGCCTTGAGCTGTATTACTAGCGCTTGCAAATACCTCAGAAGGGACAAAAGCTTATTACTAATAAGACAGGACATCACAAGTCCCCATCAGGTGGGGGGGGGGGGGGGGGACTCCATACAGGAAGTTATGACTACTGACATGTTTGGCAAGGTAGCCCCAGCAACACCAGGCAAAATGTTGATGTGTACAGAATCTGCATCTGCTGTGAATGACAAAAACAGATGAAAGACAAGTATTTATATTTGCAGAACACTGCTTCTACTGTATTATGTGAAGGATGGTATATTCTACATGGTTAAGTTATTTGTGACCAACCGCCTTGATTCGGTCTTATGTAGCAACATTTGAAATTGTGTTTTTTTTACATTGGATTAAAGCAGAGTCACAGTGTAACGGCAGATTTCCCCCTCTTCGTCTGAAGAGGTGTAGCAAGGATCGGACCAATACGCTGCGTGGTAAGTGTCCATGACGATTTTATTAAGAAAAGCCTGAACACTATGAAATACAAAACAATAACCGATAACGTGAAATAAACCAAACCGAAACAGTCCCGTGTGGCACAAACACGAACACAGGAAACAAACACACACAAAACAACAGTGAAACCCAAGCTACCTAAATATGGTTCTCAATCAGGGACAACAATAAACAGCTGCCTCTGATTGAGAACCATATAAGGCCAAACACAGAAATAGAAAAACCCTAGAAACACAAACATAGACTGCCCACCCCAACTCACGCCCTGACCATACTAAATAAAGACAAAACAAAGGAAATAAAGGTCAGAATGTGACACACAGAGTTACGAAATTGTATATCATACACTGCATTTGAGGAACAATGGGAAAGTAATTCTGCTTTGAAAGTTGATAAACTTGTAAGCTTAGTTTTGAGAAAATAGCCTTTGAATATTTGGTACCTACTGGAGAGCTCTCCTTTGTCTACACTCATTCAGTATTGTTCACACCCTCTTAAACCAGCCCCACCCATCTATTTAAGGGTTCACATGTGAGGTCATGTGCTAAGCAGTGAGTAGTGTAGTAAAGATTAAGACTAAAAATGGAAGTAGCCTGCAATAAGGACAAATTCCAGGTAAACAGAAAGTGTCCAGATAAAAATATTTTATGAATATTAGATGACACTTTCCCAGACACACTTGATGGGTCATGTGAAAGAAATGCTACAACCCCCAGCCACATCTTGCTAAGTGGATGGGTCTCTACAGAAAGTATAAACGGTACAGCAGAATGGTTACCCTCATAGTAGCAATATCAGAAACAGTGTCAATACAAATAAATAAATATACAGTATGTACAAGAACACTAACGATATCAGTGATTGATGAGGTAGTTATGTGCATACAATCAGGGGTAAAGTGGCTCAGCAGCAGGATAAAAATGCATAGTAGCAGCAACGTGTGTGTTAGGAGACAGTCATTTGAATTTAGTCACTCGCCCAGAGTGATGAACTGGTCCATCCTAATCACGCATGAAAAAGATCATCTATATTCAAATCAAATATAATTTTATTTGTCACATGCGCCGAATACAACAGGTGTAGGTAGACCTTACAGGGAAATGCTTACTTACAATGTTTTAAGACGTTTTAAGAAAAATAAGTGTTATTAAGTAAAAAATAGATCAGTAAAATGTGTAAATAAAAGTTACAAATAAGGGCAACAGTAAAATAACAACAGAGAGGCTACATACAGGGGGTACCGGTACAGAGTCAATGTGTGGAGTCACCGGTTAGTCAAGGTAATTCAGGTAATATGTACATGTATGTAGAGTTAAAGTGACTATGCATAGATAATGAATAGAGAGTAGCAGCAGTGTAAAAGAGGGGTCTGGGTAGCCCTTTGATTCGCTATTCAGGAGTCTTATGGCTTAGGGGTAGAAGCTGTTAAGAAGCCTTCTGGTCCTAGACTTGGCAATCCGGTACCGCTTGCTGTGCGGTAGCAGAGAGAACAGTCCATGACTAGGGTGGCTGGAGCCTTCGACACCACCTGGTATAGAGGTCCTGGATGGCAGGAAGCTTGGCCCCAGTGATGTATTGGGCCATACGCATTACCCCCTGTAGTGCCTTGCGGTCGGAGGCCGAGCAGTTGCCATACCAGGCAGTGATGCAACCAGTCAGGATGCTCTCGATGGTGCAGCTGTATAACTTTTTGAGGATCTGAGGGCCCATGCAAAATCTTTTCAGTCTCCCGAGGGGAAATAGGTTTTGTCGTGCCCTCTTCATGACTGTCTTTGTGTGCTTAAATCATGTTAGTTTGTTGGTGATGTGGACACAAGGAACTTGAAGCTCTTGACCTGCTCCACTACAGCCCCGTCGATGAGAATGGGGGAAATCATCTGCTTTGTCTTGATCACGTTGAGGGAGAGGTTGTGGTCCTTGCACCACACGGCCAGGTCTCTGATCTCCCTATAGGCTGTCTCATCGTTGTCGGTGATCAGGCCTACCACTGTTGTGTCATCGGCAAACTTAATGATGGTGTAGGAGTCATGTCTGGCCGTGCAATCATGAGTGAACAGGGAATACAGGACGGGAGTGAGCACGCAACCCTGAGGGGCCACCGTGTTGAGGATCAGCGTGGCGGATGTGTTGCTACCTACCCTTACCACCTGGGGGCGGTCCGTCAGGAAGTCCAGGATCCAGTTGCAGATGGAAGTGTTAAGTCCCAGGTCCTTAGCTTAGTGATGAGCTTTGAGCGCACAATGGTGTTGAAAGCCGAGCTGTGGTCAATGAATAGCATTCTCACATTGGTGTTCCTTTTGTCCAGGTGGGTAAGGGCAGTGCATTAGAGATTGCATCATCTGTGGATTTGTTAAAGTGGTATGAAAATTGGAGTGGGTCTAGGGTTTCTGGGATAATGGTGTTGATGTGAGCCATTACTAACCTTTCAAAGCACTTCATGGCTACAGACGTGAGTGCTACGAGTCGGTAGTTATTTAGGCAGGTTACCTTAGTGTTCTTGAGCACAGGGACTATGGTGGTCTGCTTGAAACATGTTGGTATTACAGACTCAGACAGGGAGAGGTTGAAAAGGTCAGTGAAGACACTTGCCAGTTGGTCAGCGCATGCTCGGAGTGCACGTCCTGGTAATCCGTCTGTCTCTGCGTCCTTTTGAATGTTGACTTGTTTAAAGGTCTTACCCACAACGGCTGCGGAGACCATGATCACACAGTCATCTGGAACAGCTGATGCTCTCATGCGTGTTTCAGTGTTACTTGCTTCAAAGCGAGCATAGAAATAATTTTGCTCGTCTGGTAGGCTTGTGTCACTGGGCAGCTCTCGGCTGTGCTTCCCTTTGTAGTCTGTAATACTTTGCAAGCCCTGCCACATTCAACGAGCGTCTGAGCCAGTGTAGTAGGATTATATCTTAGTCCTGTATTGATGCTTTGCCTGGTTGATGGTTCTTCGGAGGGCATTGCGGGATTTCTTATAAGCTTCTGGGTTAGAGTTCCGCTCCTTGAAAGCGGAATCTCTACCCTTTAGCTCAGTGAGGATTTTGCCTGTAATCCATGGCTTCTGGTTGGGGTATGTACATACAGTCCCTGTGGGGACGACGCCATCGATGCACTTATCGATGAAGTCAGTGACTGATGTGGCGTACTCCTCAATGCCATCGGAAGAATCCCGGAATATATTCCAGTCTGTGCAGGCAAAACAGTCCTGTAGCTTAGCAACTGCTTCATCTGACCACTTTTTTATTGACCAAGTCACTGATGCTTCCTGCTTTTAATTTTAGCTTGTAAGCAGGAATCGGGAGGATAGAATTATGGTCAGATTTTCCAAATGGATGGCGAGGGAGAGCTCTGTTCGCGTTTCTGTGTGTGGAGTAAAGGTGGTCTAGAGTTTTTTTTTCCTCTGGTTGCACAACTAACATTGTCGTGAAGTTGTTTCAATTAATGTGACGACTATTGCTCATCGGATGATTAAAGGTTTCTAATTGCGTGATTGACTGAATCAAGCAATTATTAACCCTGGGGCACCATGGAAAATTTCATTTTAATGAGTTTCTATTTCTCAAATTAACTCAAAGAATATCAGAATATCGATTTTACAACAGCCGCTAATTAACCAGTTGCCTCTACAGTCTCGTTCTGAACATCGCATAATCCGGGAATCTGCACGGACCCGGGTCTCACCAATGAGTTCGTACCACACCAATCTTAGTTGAGTATTTATTTACTAGAAAGCTAAAATTATGATAAAAGATGCACATACACAAAAACACAGTCTAGGCTATTGATTAGAACTTAGTATAACGGGCCAACACACTATGGCGCGTGTTACCCAAAATGGGGATTTAAAAGATAGAGAAAAAGAGAAAGTACACGAGAGAAATATACATTTGGGTGAATTTGTCAGCTATGCTTATTCTAACCCGAGCCTGGCCCCAAACTGCCGCTCTTAGGAATGAAACAGTGTAGATACCACAATTCAATGGGGAGTGGAGGCTAGGTGGTTCGACTTGAATTCACCCGCTTAGACACAGCTACTCATCCGTAGCTTGGGTAGAAAAATATTTATTTGTCTTCAAACTTGTGTTGCGTTTTGGGTTCGTTGACTTTTTAGACCTCAGCTGCAGCTTGGGTCACTTAGTCTGATCAGTTAATTCTTCACTCACAGGTTTTATACCCTCGGGTCAGAAGTGGTTGTAACCGCTTTTAGGGCAATTCTCTGGGCGTACCAAGTTAAGGGCAAGGTCTAGATTTTACTCAAATCCAATTTTAGACAACTAACTTCACATTTCATCTTTACCAAAACATTCTCTTTGATTTGGACATTTTCCACACAACGTACAATGTATAAAAATCAAACATATACTAGGAAAACTCTTAACTTTACAATGTTTTCGTAATAACGTCATCTATTAACCTTTAATAACAAAACAAAAATGACATACATTTTCATATTCCATCTATCGTCATGACCACTATTGTGGCTGACCATTGTTCCAAAATCCCTTTATTTCATGTTTAATGCTCTGAGGCTGGTTCTCCATATTGAGGGGACACAGGAATGTTGTGTGGCCAAAGATTTACCAGGGGCGTGAGGGGTCATAAAACCCCCACATCTTCAGACCCCTAGATCTCTCCTCCTCTGTTGGGATTGAGAGATAATCTGTAGGGTTGTGGTCTCCTGTAACCTGACCTGATCAGGACAGTCATGACAACATGCTGGTAGAGATTTGGTCAAATGGATTTAAGTTTCCCTGCATTAAAGTCCCCGGCCACTAGGAGCGCCGCCTCTGGATGAGCATTTTCCTGTTTGCTTATAGAGCTCCTTGAGTGTGGTCTTAGTGCCAGCATCGGTCTGTGGTGGTATGTAGACAGCTACAAAAAATGTCTAGGTAGATAGTGTGGTCTACAGTTTATCATGAGATACTCTACCTCAGGGGAGCAAAACCTAGAGACTTCCTTAGATATTGTGCACCTGTTGTTGTTTACAAATATACATGGACCCCCCCACCCCTTGTCTTACCAGAGGCTGCTGTTCTGCCGGCCAATAAAGTGTAGAACCTGCCAGCTGTATGTTCTTCATGTCGTCGTTCAGCCACGACTCGGTGAAACATAAGATATTACAGTTTTGCCATCTGTTCTGTGGGTAGTTTAATCTTGCTCCTACGTCATCGATTTTATTGCCCAATGATTGCACGTTGGCCAATAGGACGGATAGTAAGCTTTAATTTGGGGTCTTTTGTTTAGACATGTAGCTAGCTAGCTAAACAATGAACCATAATCCCAATCCATAGAGTACTAGCAATACAAACTGATTGTCATAGCTAGCTAAAATTAACCAAATAGGTTCAATGTTAGCTAGTTAGCTAGCTAACATTAGGCTATAACTAGCAATGCGAAATGGCATTCTGAGACAACATTAATACTCACAGATCATTAACGTAATGTTAGCTAGTGAACCAGCCATCTAACGTCAGCTAGCTGACAGTAAGCTTTAACTTGCAATGTAGCGAGACTCTTATCCATATACATGGATTAACGCTTCACGGCAGACTGCAACCCCTTTCATTAAATAAGACGTCCTGTGTCGTTTCCGTTTTGTTTGTACAGCTTGCTTGGCCCATCGTGTCAAGTCACTAGGCAATAGGCTGAGAGAGGCTGGTCTGAGGGCTTGTAGGCCTGTTGTAAAGCAGGTCCTCACCAGACATCACCAGCAACAATGTCACCTATGGGCACAAACCCACCATCCCTGGACCAGACAGGACTGGCAAAAAGTGCTCTTCCCTGATGAGTCACTGTTTTGTCTCACCAGGGGTGATAGTCGGATTCGTGTTTATCGTCGAAGGAATGAGCATTACACCGAGGCCTGCACTCTGGAGCGGGATCAATTTGGAGGTGTGTCCGTCATGGTCAGGGGCGGTGTGTCACAGCATCATCGGACTGAGCTTGTTGTCATTGCAGGCAATCTCAATGCTGTGCGTTACAGGGAAGACATCCTCCTACCTCATGTGGTACCCTTCCTGCAGGCTCATCTGGACATGACCCTCCAGCATGACAATGCCACCAGCCATACTGCTCGTCCTGTGCGTGATTTCCTGCAAGACAGGAATGTCAGTGTTCTGCCATGGCCAGCGAAGAGCCCGGATCTCAATCTCATTGAGCACGTCTGGGACCTGTTGGATCGGAGGGTGAAGACTAGGGCCATTCCCTCCAGAAATGTCTGGGAACTTGCAGGTGTCTTGGTGGAAGAGTGGAGTAACATCTCACAGAAAGACATGGAAAATCTGGTGCAGTCCATGAGGAGGAGATACAGTACCTAATGCAGCTGGTGGCCACACCAGATACTGACTGTTACTTTTGATTTGGAATCCCCCTTTGTTCAGGTACACATTATTCAATTTCTGTTAGTCACATGTCTGTGGAACTTGTTCAGTTTATTTGTTGTTGAATATTGTTATGTTCATACAAATATTTACACATGTTAAGTTTGCTGAAAATAAATGCAGTTGACAGTGAGAGGATGTTTCTTTTTTTGTTGGGTTTATAACTGCCTTAATTTTGTTGGATTCCAGGAAGAGTAGCTGCTGCCATGGCCGGATCCGGGGTCTGTGCGGGGGCTACGACCAGCACCGGAGCCGCCACCGACACTAGTCACCCCCCCTATCCTTCAGGTTTTCCGGCCGGAGTCCGCACCTTTGGGGGAGGTACTGTCACGCCCTGACCATAGAAAGCCCTTGATTCTCTATGGTGTTGTAGGTCAGGGCGTGACTAGGGGGTGTTCTAGTCAATATATTTCTATGTTTGGGATTGAGTATGGTTCCCAATTAAAGGCTGCTGATTATCATTGTCTCTAATTGGGGATCATACTTAAGGTGTCCTTGTTCCCACCTGCATTTGTGGGATATTGTTTGTGCTTGTTGCACCACGTAAGTCACGTTTCGTTGCTTGTGTATTGTTTTGTTGAGAAGTTTCACTTAAAAGGATGTGGATCTCAAATCACGATGCGCCTTGGTCCGTCTATTCTAACAACCGTGACATCATCTTTCCCACGGTAAAGTTTATAAAATGCTGTGCCATTATGCAGATGTTAAATTGTACAGCCTTTTAACTTGCAAGGATGTGCACACTCAAATCTCTTAATTATAGGTTATACCGACTTTCTCTGTTTCCTATTTCTATCATGTCAAATATTAGCCACTATCGACCGTCAGTAGGCCTAATAACAACGGCCAATTGACTAATTCCCTTCAGTTGGTATAGCCTACTTATCATTCCATTTAATTACACTGTTTCATTTCCTTTCATTTGTTTCCTCTGTCAAGCTGTCACTGTCATGTGGTTGTTGATGAGGATCATTAGTAACAGTTGATAATATATGTATTTTTAAGAGGCTAATTAAATCGTTATGGAGCTGAGCACAGACCAAGCCATAACAGGTTGAACCCAACTCATGTCGCAATAGTTGGCTGTCATCACACAGTTCCTTGGTTAGTGCAGGCAATAGACAATAGTATAACCTTCTATTGTGCACTAATCTCCATATTAAAATTCTATGTACACTAATCTTCCTACATAACTAATAAATCAAACCACCCCTTTATTTTGTACGTAAAGGCTCTACAAACCAGTTTTTTTTATGATTCATAAATACTTTGCTATCTCTAAATAATCTACAAGATTTTTGTATCTACCAATTGGTCCTGAAACAGACGAATATGAAGATATTTAGATGGCTTTCTTTCATTGATCCCTAATATTTTGAACCCGTTCTCTCTAAATTAGGGTTCCCGAGTGGCGCAGCAGTCTAAGGCACTGCATCTCAGTGCTTGAGGTGTCACTACAGTCACCCTGGTATGAATCCAGGCTGTATCACAGCTGGCCGTGATTGGGAGTCCCATAGGGCGGAGCACAACTGGCCCAGTGTCGTCTGGGTTTGGTCGGTGTAGGCCGTCATTGTAAATAAGAACGTTTTCTTAACTGACTTGTCTAAATAAAGGTATATTTAAAATATTCCAGTGAGTATGTTGACACAAATTAGAGCTAAAAGGTACACTGTATTTAAAGGGATGGGATAAATGTGATAAAATCCCTATTGAATGAAAACTCCATGAGAAAATCTGTTGGCCAGCAAGTTGGAGGATTTTCAACAGTTGAATTACATTTATTCAGCGCACACACGGGACCCACGCCTGCAAAGCCCGTTACGCACCTCCATAAGGGAAGTCTGAATACCAACTACGGAAGTGTGTAGGAAAATCATGAGTAAGAAAGGAGTCATATCTTAAGTCGGAATCGGGCTCTATGAAAAGAGTGCCATCCTGCATCGTGCATCTGCCTGTATTTATTGAACTCTGCCTGGTCAACCCATGAGACACACTCTGTCATATCCAAGATGGAGTGTCATGCAATCCTGACTGCACCTGTCCATAACCTGTAATAAATTACATGCAGTGTATTCAGAATGTATTGACTGCCTGACTTTTTCCACATTTTGTTATGTACAGTCTTACTCAACATGTATAGTTTTTTTCGTCATCAATCTACACACAATATCCCATAATGACAAAACAAAAACAGGTTTTTAGAAATTTTTGCATATGTATTAAAAATATAAAATGTAATTAAGTATTCAGACCCTTTACTCAGTATTTTGTTGAAGAACCTTTGGCAGTGATTAAGGCCTCAGGTGTTTTGGGGTATGAAGCTACAAGCTTGGCACACCTGTATTTGGGGAGTTTCTCCCATTATTCTCTGCAGATCCTCTCAAGCTCTGTCAGGTTGGATGGAGAGTGTCACTGCACAGCTATTGTCAGGTCTCTCCAGAGATGTTCGAACGGCTTCAAGTCCGGGCTCTGACTGGGTCACTCAAGGACATTCAGAGACTTGTCCCGAAGCCACTCCTGAATTGTCTTGGCTGTTTGCTTAAGGTCGCTGTCCTGTTGGAAGGTGAACCTTCACCCCAGTGCTCTGGAGCAGGTTTTCATCAAGGATCTCGCTGTACTTTGCTCCCTTCATCTTTCCCTCGATCCTGACTAGTCTCCCAGTCCCTGCCGATAAAAAAACATCCCCACAGCATGATGCTGCCACCACCTTGCTTCACCGTAGGGATGGTGCCAGGTTTCCTCCAGATGTGACACTTGGCATTCAGGCCAAAGTGTTCAATCATGGTTTCATCAGATGGTTTAGTTTTTGTATTGTCTAGGGTTTTTTGTATGTCTAGGGTTGCCTGGTCTAGGTGTTTATATGTCTATGGTTGCCTAGATTGGTTCTCAATCAGAGGCAGCTGTTTATCGTTGTCTCTGATTGGGAACCATATTTAGGTAGCCATATTCCTTGGTTATTTTGTGGGTTGTTATTCTATGTTTAGTTGCCTGTTCTGCACTAGCCATATTGCTTCACGGTTCATTTTGTTGTTTTGTTTAGTTCTGTTCAGTGTTCTCTCTTTAATTAAAGAGTTATGTTCGCTTACCACGCTCCTCTTTATAACGACTGTGACAACTAGGCAGTACAGTGTACTAATGTCTGTTAGAATATATTACAGAATGTCATTGTTGAAATGCAGGTTCTGCCTACATGAACTAGGCCATTATTATGTAACGTCTGAAATGATTTTTCCTGCTCTTGGTATGCCTGTAGATGTGGTGGATGTTCTGCCTTGTTATTTCAATTCATTACATTTACAACGTTATTAATTTGCATTGGATTTAGGTTCTCGTGATCTTAGTCAGCTATACATCATAATACTTGATTGCACATTCCATAGTATCCTATGGAGTCAGATAAAATACAATTTACTACTTTGGTAATATACAAATGACAAAGAGTCTGATTATGGGTCCTGTTGAGGATATTTTTACACACATGCATGCAAGCGCGCACACATACACACACACACACAAGCACAGGGAAGTGGGCAGATGATTAAGAGAAGGTAGAAGGGGTCAGGGGGAGGCGAGAAGAGGGTAAAATGGGGAGATGGAGGAAGGGAAGAGGAGGGAAGGGTCATGAGACTAACATCACATGTGGAAAGAGAAATAGAGACAGAGCGAAAGAAAGACTGATAAACGTATCCCCTGATGTTTCTGTTGCCCTTTGTTTGTTGTCTTCCAGTACTCTCCATCCATTATCTCCATCTCTCTCTTCATCCCTCTTCATATTCTCTCTCCCTCTCTCTGCCAATTCCATTTCAGGGGCCCTTATTGGCATGGGGAACATGTGTTAACATTGCCAAAGCAAGTGAGGTAGATAATATACAAAAGTTAAATAAACAATAAAAATTAACAGTAAACATTACACCTGTTGAAGTTTCAAAACAATAAAGGCATTACAAATGTCACATTATGTGTATATATACAGTGTTGTAACGATGTACAAATGGTTAAGGGTCCACAAGGGAGCATAAATATGGGTTGTATTTACAATGGGGTTTGTTCTTCACTGGTTGCCCTTCTCTTGTGGCAACAGGTCACAAATCTTGCTGCTGTGATGGCACACTGTGGAATTTCACCCAGTAAATATGGGAGTTCATCAAAATTGGGTTTGTTTTCGAATTCTTTGTGGATCTGTGTAATCTGAGGGAAATATGTGTCTCTAATATGGTCATACATTGGACAGGAGGTTAGGAAGTGCAGCTCAGTTTCCACCACATTTTGTGGGCAGTGTGCACATAGCCTGTCTTCTCTTGAGAGCCATGTCTGCCTACGGCGGCCGTTTTCAACAGCAAGGCTATACCCACTGAGTCTGTACATAGTCAAAGCTTTCCTTAAGTTTGGGTCAGTCACAGTGATCAGGTATTCTGCCACTGTGTACTCTCTGTTTAGGGCCAAATAGCATTCTAGTATGCTCTGTTTTTTTGTTAATTCTTTCCAATGTGTCATGTAATTATCTTTTTGTTTTCTCATGATTTGATTTGGTCTAATTGTGCTGCTGTCCTGGGGCTCTGTGGGGTGTGTTTGTGTTTGTGAACAGAGCCCCAGGACCAGCTTGCTTAGGGGACTCTTCTCCAGGTTCATCTCTCTGTAGGTGATGGCTTTGTTATGGAAGGTTTGGGAATCGCTTCCTTTTAGGTGGTTGCAGAATTTAATGGCTCTTTTCTGGATTTTGATAATTAGTGGGTATCGGCCTAATTCTGCTCTGCAAGCATTATTTGGTGTTCTACATTGTACACTGAGAATATTTTTGCAGAATTCTGTATGCAGTCTCAATTTGGTGTTTGTCCCATTTTGTGAAATCTTGGTTGGTGAGCGGACCCCAGACCTCACAACCATAAAGGGCAATGGGCTCTATGACTGATTCAAGTATTTTTAGCCAACTCCTAATTGGTATGTTGAATTTTATGTTCCTTTTGATGGCATAGAATGCCCTTCTTGCCTCGTCTCTCAGATTGTTCACAGCTTTGTGGAAGTTACCTGTGGCGCTGATGTTTAGGCCAAGGTATGTATGGTTTTTTGTGTACTCTAGGGCAATGGTGTCTAGATGGAATTTGTATTTGTGGTCCTGGCGACTGGACCTTTTTTGGAACACCATTATTTTGGTCTTACTGAGATTTGCAGACTTTTCTAGTGCCCGCGCCAATTCGTTGATATACTGTATATGTTGAAGAGGGTGGGGCTTAAGCTGCATCCCTGTCTCACCCCACGGCCCTGTTGGAAGAAATGTGTGTGTTTTTTGCCTATTTTAACTGCACACTTGTTGTTTGTGTACATGGATTTTATAATGTCGTGTTTTTTACCCCCAACACCACTTTCCATAAATTTGTATAGCAGACCCTCATGCCAAATTGAGTCAAAGGCTTTTTTGAAATCAACAAACCATGAGAAGACCCTGCCTTTGTTTTGGTTTGTTTGGTTGTCAATTAGGGTGTGCAGGGTGAATACATGGTCTGTTGTACGGTAATTTGGTAAAAAGCCAATTTGACATTTACTCAGTACATTGTTTTCATTGAGGAAATGTATGAGTCTGCTGTTAATGATAATGCAGAGGATTTTCCCAAGGTTGCTGTTGACGCATATCCCACGGTAGTTATTGGGGTCAAATTTGTCTCCACTTTTGTGGATTGGGGTGATCAGTCCTTGGTTCCAATTATTGGGGAAGATGCCAGAGCTAAGGATGATGTTAAAGAGTTTTAGTATAGCCATTTGGAATTTGTTGTCTGTATATTTGATCATTTCATTAAGGATACCATCAACACCACATGCCTTTTTGGGTTGGAGGGTTTTTATTTTGTCCTGTAGCTCATTCAAGGTAATTGGAGAATCCAGTGGGTTCTGGTAGTCTTTAATAGTTGATTCTAAGATTTGTATTTGATCCTGTATATGTTTTTGCTCTTTATTCTTTGTTATAGAGCAAAAAAGATTGGAGAAGTGGTTTACCCATGCATCTCCATTTTGGATAAATAATTATTTGTGTTGTTGTTTGTTTAGTGTTTTCCAATTTTCCCAGAAGTGGTTAGAGTCTATGGATTCCTCAATTACATTGAGCTGATTTCTGATGTGCTGTTCCTTCTTTTTCCGTAGTGTAGTTCTGTATTGTTTTAGTGATTCACCATAGTGAAGGCGTAGACTCAGGTTTTCCGGGTCTCTATGTTTTTGGTTGGACAGGTTTCTCAATTTCTTTCTTAGAGTTTTGCACTATTCATCAAACAATTTGTCATTGTTGTTCATTTTCTTCGGTTTTAGATTTGAGATTTTTAGATATGATAGGGAAACTGAGGTCAAATATATTGTTAAGATGTTCTACTGCCAAGTCTACACCTTCACTATTACAGTGGAACGTTTTACCCAGGAAATTGTCTAAAAGGGATTGAATTTGTTGTTGCCTAATTGTTTTTTGGTAGGTTTCCAAACTGCATTCCTTCCACTTATAGCATGTCTTAATGTTACTCAGTTCCTTTGGCTTTGATGCCTCATGATTGAGTATTGCTCTGTTCAAGTAGACTGTGATTTTGTAGTGGTCTGATAGGGGTGTCAGTGGGCTGACTGTGAACACTCTGAGAGACTCTGGGTTGAGGTCAGTGATAAAGTAGTCTACAGTACTACTGCCAAGAGGTGAGCTATACGTGTACCTACCATAGGAGTCCCCTCGAAGCCTACCATTGACTATGTGCATACCCAGTGTGCGACAGAGCTGCAGGAGTTGTGACCCGTTTTTGTTGGTTATGTTGTCATAGTTGTGCCTAGGGGGGCATATGAGGGAGGGAATTCTGTCACCTGCTGTGTCTCTGTGTGTGTGTCTCTCTCTCTCTCTGTGTCTATCTATCTCTTTCTCTCTGTCTCCAGGCTGTTTCCCCATGTGATCGTTTGTCTGTAGAGATCTATAGAACAGACTAGATTACTTTATTGCCCTCTAGGGAGTGTTCCCATACAGTCACGATCAGGTTGCAAACACACACATGTGCAGGCTTACACACAAATACACACTCACACACACACACACACACACACACACACTTTCTGAAATAGAGTGTAATCAGTCTGATACAGATCTCAATCACTTGTAGACCCATGCAGAGACACACACTTAAAAATCGCACACACACCCCAGCTAGCACATTTGGTTCCTTGGAGGTTGTGGCAACGTGTGATTTCTGTTTCAGATTGGTTCCGGGAACTAAGCCCTAAGTTTCCTAAACATTCTGAGAACAAAAGGGAACATTCCAGACTGTTCTGGGAACGTTTGTTTTTAGGTTGCAGGGAGGTTTTACTTGTGATCCTTGAAAGTTTTCCTGGGATGTTTTATTAACGCTCCGATAATGTCAATTATAGGTTATTTGAAAGTAATTCAATAATATCTTAATAACAAAACTTTCAGAAGATTTTGAGAATGTTATGGTTATTACTGAACGTTTTCTTAAAATAACTGTCCAGTGTTTCTAGATTTCTATGAAAAATGACCTATAATTAATTACAACATTAATTATAACAGTACGTTAACGGTATAACGTTATGTTAAAAATAAGCTTTTCTGTGTTGGAATGGCGTGGTCGTACCCCCAAAACAGAATTGTTTGGTCATATACCTGTCATTGCAAATATTACTGTGAGTAGTGTTATTGAAAATCTAATCAATTAAGGGAGAAGAGACTTTTGATTTGTTCAAACAATCAACTATTAATATTGATTAATTATTGCAATAATGGAGCTGGTCAACAACCCGCCCGACAAGACAGAGAATGCAAAGGGTTTACAGGGTTTACAGTTTTGGAATCAAAACATTACTGCATGTAAGGCGCAAATGTAAACTGCACATTATCGAACAAAGCATACATGTATTGTTTAACATGATGTCCTATGAGTGTCAACTGATGAAGATCATCAAAGGTTAGTGATTAATTTTATCTATATTTCTGCTTCTTGTGACTCCTATCTTTGGCTGGAAAAATGGCTGTGTTTTTTCGACTTGGCTATGACCTAACATAATCAAATGTTGTGCTTTAGCTATAAAGCATTTTTGAAATCGGACACGATGGGTAGATTAACAAGATGTTTATCTTTCATTTGCTGTATTGGACTTGTTAATGTGTGAAAGTTACATATTTCAAAAAAATATTTTTTAATTTGGCTCGCTGCCTTTTCAGTGGAATGTTGTCGAGGGGTTCCGCTGCTCTAGAAAGGTTAAAACCTTCACTGAATGTTTCAAAAACACTGCAAGCTTATTAGGTACAACTTGTTTTAACTCCAAGCATAGAACACATGGAAATGAATTTGCTTAAGCATTAATTATGCGAACACATTTATTTTCTATTGTGACACGGAATCAGTGAGATTCAAACCTATGATCTTCTCTATTATCTATCCATGGAATTAGTTTGCTTTTCCACCAGGATGGAGCTAGCACACTATGTTTCTTTTACGAAAGCAAATGTGTGGATTTTAGTCTATTCAAACAGACCCAATTTGAAACACAACACTCATTAAGATCAGGTGTGGCCAATTAGTGGGCGTGCCCAACACACCTGAACACATAACAAGTTAGAGGATAGAGAGAGTTTTGTTGATGCTGAGAACTGAATGGATCTGTTTTTAAATAACATTCTGAGGAGGAGTAGGAAGGATCGAACCAATGCGCAGCGTGGTAAGTGTCCATAATATAATTTTAATGAAATATAACTGAACACAGAAAACAAAAGAATACGAGAATAAATGTTCTGAAAAAGTCACACCATTTTTGAGAACCTTACCAGAATGTAGTAAAATATGAGACTAAATAGAACCACATGGGAACTTGTGTGGAATGTTCTGTAGAAGTACTGACATTCCCACAGAATAACTTTGTTTTTTTTAATTCTCTGAACAATTTGAAAACATGACTTTGAAAAGAACTATGATAACCTGTAGGAAACATGCTGAAGCATTGAAATTCCCACAGAAGAATATTGTTTCTGGAAAAAGCCAAGAACTTGAGATAAATGTATATCTTCCTCAATGAGGATAATCCTGAAGCTGTGTGACAGAAGAGGAAATAACTGATCCCAGCCATGAAAGCTGCCAGAGCACGTTGGGACGTTGCTTACATCCACTACGATAGGCTCATTATCCACCCTCACTCCCAAAAGCCTGGAAGGGATGAGAGAGGAAAGCCTATAGGTTTGTTGCTTCAACCCCGCAGCACAGACACACACTTACACATACCAACTGATTAATGGGCTGCTGAATGTATATCTATTATTTATTATTTCCTGGGATGTTTTATTAACGCTCCGATAATGTCAATTATAGGTTATTTGAAAGTAATTAAATAATATCTTAATAACAAAACTTTCAGAAGATTTAGAGAATGTTATGGTTATTACTGAACGTTTTCTTAAAATAACTGTCCAGTGTTTCTAGATTTCTATGAAAAATGACCTATAATTAATTACAACATTAATTATAACAGTATGTTAACGGTATAACGGTATGTTAAAAATAAGCTTTTCTGTGTTGGAATGGCGTGGTCGTACCCCCAAAACAGAATTGTTTGGGCATATACCTGTCATTGCAAATATTACTGTGAGTAGTGTTGTTGAAAATCTAATCAATTAAGGGAGAAGAGACTTTTGATTTGTTCAAACAATCAACTATTAATATCGATTAATTATTGCAATAATGGAGCTGGTCAACAACCCGCCCGACAAGACAGAGAATGCAAAGGGTTTACAGGGTTTACAGCGCCTTGCAAAAGTATTCACCCCCTTGGCGTTTTTCTTATTTTGTTGCATTACAACCTGTAATTTAAATTTATTTTTATTTGGATTTCATGTAATGGAAATACACAAAATAGTCGAAATTGGTGAAGTGAAATGAAAAAAATAACTTGTTTCTCAAAATATTAAAAAAATTTCTAAACGGAAAAGTGGTGCATGCACATGTATTCACCCCCTTTGCTCTTAAGCCTCTAACTAAAATCTGGTGCAACCAATTACCTTCAGAAGTCATACAATTAGTTACATTGCACACAGGTGGACTTTATTTAAGTGTCACATGATCTCAGTATATATACACCTGTTTTGAAAGGTCTGCAACACGACTCAGCAAGGGGCACCACCAAACAAGTGGCACCATGAAGACCAAGGAGCTCTCTAAACAGGTCAGGGACAAAGTTGTGGAGAAGTACAGATCAGGGTTGGGTTATAAAAAAATATCTGAAACTTTGAACACCGTTAAATCCATTTGAATATGGCACCACAACAAACCTGCCAAGAGAGTGCTGCCCACCAAAACTCACGGACCTGGCAAGGAGGACATTAATCATTGAGGCAACAAAGAGACCAAAGATAACCCTAAAGGAGCTGCAAAGCTCCACAGTGGAGATTGGAGTATCTGTCCATAGGACCACTTTAAGCCGTACACTCCACAGAGCTGGGCTTTATGGAAGAGCGGACAGAAAAAAAGCCATTGCTTAAAGAAAAAAATAAGCAAACACATTTGGTGTTCGCCAAAAGTCATGTGGGAGACTCCCCAAACATATGAAAGAAGGTACTCTGGTCAGATGAGACTAAAATTGAGCTTTTTGGCCATCAAGGAAAACGCTATGCTATGCAAAACCAACACCTCTCATCACCCCTAGAACACCATCCCCACAGTGAAGCATGGTGGTGGCAGCATCATTCTGTTGGGATATTTTTCATCGGCAGGTACTGGAGACTGGTCAGAATTGAAGGAATGATGGATGGCGCTAAATACAGGGAAATGTTTGAGGGAAACCTGTTTCAGTCTTCCAGAGTTGTGAGACTGGGAGAGAGGTTCACCTTCCAGCAGGACAATGACCCTAAGCATACTGCTAAAGCTACACTCGAGTGGTTTAAGGGAAAACATTTAAAAGTCTTAGAATGGCCTAGTCAAATCCCAGACCTCAATCCAATTGAGAATCTGTGGTATGGCTTAAAGATTGCTGTTCACCAGCAGAACCCATCCAACTTGAAGGAGCTGGAGCAGTTTTGCCTTGAAGAATGGGCAAAAATCCCAGTGGCTAGATGACATTGGCTGGAGATGAAAGTTTAAGGTGTCACCAACATTAGTTTGGGTAAGAGTTATCAAAACTTTTAAAAGTGAGATTTTTGTAAATATTTCTTCTAACTTCCTTAACCTTTTTGGGATAGGGGGCAGCATTTTCACTTTTGGATGAATAGCGTGTCCAGAGTGAACTGCTTCCTACTCTGTCCCAGATGCTAATAAATGCATATTATTATTAGTATTGGATAGAAATCCCTCTGAAGTTTCTAAAACTGTTTGAATGATGTCTGTGAGTATAACAGAACTCATATGGCAGGCGAAGACCTAAGAAAAATCCAATCAGGAAGTGGGACATCTGAGGTTTGTAGTTTTTCAAAGCTTGGCCTACCGAACACACATTGAGATATGGATGAGGTTGCACTTCCTACGGCTTCCACTAGATGTCAACCGTCTTTAGAAACTGGTTCGAGGATTCTACTATAAAGGAGGGTCATGAGACCTCTTTGAGTCAGTGGTCTGGCAGAGAGCCTCGGTCTCATGACGCGCGCTCCCGACAGTTACCTCTCGTTCCAAGGCTTTTCTGAAGACAAAGGAATTGTCCGGTTGGAACATTATTGATGTTTTATGTTAAAAACATCCAAACGATTGATTCCATATATCGTTTGACATGTTTCTAAAGGACTGTCATTTTGTCTTGACGAAATGCTCGCGCCTCATGAAGATGGATTACTGGGCTGAACACGCTAACAACAAGTGGCTATTTGGATATAAGTGATGGAACTTTATGGAACAAATCAGTCATTTATTGTCGAACTGGGATTCCTGTGAGTGCTTTCTGATGAAGATCCTCAAAGGTAAGTTAATATTTATGGTGTTGTTTCTAACTTTGTTGATTCCAAAATGGTGGATATTCCTCTGGCTGTTTTGGGCTCTTAGCGCCGTTCTCAGATTATGCTTTTTCCATAAAGTTTAAAAAAAATCTCACACAGCGGTTGCATTAAGGAGAAGTCTATCTTTAATTCTGTGAATAACACTTGTATCTTTTATCAATGTTTATTATGAGTATTTCTGCAAAATCACAGAATGTTTTGGAATCAAAACATTACTGCATGTAAGGCGCAAATGTAAACTGCACATTATCGAACAAAGCATACATGTATTGTTTAACATGATGTCCTATGAGTGTCATCTGATGAAGATCATCAAAGGTTAGTGATTAATTGTATCTATATTTCTGCTTCTTGTAGCTCCTATCTTTGGCTGGAAAAATGACGGTTCTCATCATCACGAATAGACGGTTCTCCAATAACCGCTGCAGGACCTGCTTGACATGCTGAACGTGGCTAGAAAGCTCCTTCGAGAAGATGAGGATATCATCCAGGTAAACGAACACAAAAATACCAATCATATCTCTCAGAACGTCATTCACCATACTTTGGAACACAGCAGGAGCGTTGGTCAGTCCAAACGACATCACCTGGTACTCGAAATGTCCCATCGGAGTATTAAACCCAGTCAACCACTCGTCCCCCTCTTTGATCCGAACCAAATGATAAGCATTACGTAAATCAAGCTTCGTAAAAACCGTAGCACCCTGTAAAGAATCGAAAGCCGAGCTCATCAAGGGCAGGGGATACTTGTTCTTGACCGTAATATCATTCAAACCCCGATAATCAATACACGGTCGAAGAGAGCCATCCTTCTTGCTCACAAAAAAAAATCCTGCTCCCAGAGGTGATGACGAGGGCCGAATGAGACTTGCAGCTAGAGACTCCTTGATGTAGGTCTCCAAGGCCTCACGTTCAGGTCGAGAGATACTGTATAACCGTCCCTTGGGAAAGGCGGCTCCAGGAAACAGATTAATCGCACAGTCATAAGGTCGGTGGGGAGGAAGGGACTGAGCCTTCTGTTTACTGAATACTTCACCCAACTCGTGAGATGTTTCTGGAACCAGGGACAAATCAGGAGGAGCAGAGTCACTGACCTGACTGGAAACGGCAGGAGAACAGGCAGTCCTAAGACAGTTAGCATGACAATCAATGCTCCAACTAGTTACCTTACCCATCACCCAATCAAACGAGGGATTGTGTTCCTTCAGCCAGGGGTAACCAAGAACCAGAGGAACATGGGGCGAGGACAGAATGAAGAAGGAGATAAACTCTGAATGATTCCCCGACAACAACATCTTAACCGGTTCAGTCCTCATAGTGATCCGTGCCAGACTACTGCCGTTCAGAGTGGTTGCTTCAATGGCTTCCGGCAATTGCTCCTTGGAAAGCCCCAGCTGTTCCACCAAGTCGGCATCAATAAAGCTGCCATCGGCACCTGAATCGATAAAAGCGTTAATCTCTAAGCTCTGATCCTTATTCATAAGGGTCGCAGGAAAACGGGGTCTGACAGGATTCTTGAGAGGTTGAATCTGGCTCGCTAAAATTCCTCCCAAAACTAGCGAGCCGGGCAGTTTAACGAGCGCTGTGGACAAGCGGAGATGTAATGTCCTGAGCTACCACAGTAGAGACAGCTGTTGGTCTCACGTCTACGTTGGCGCTCCTCCTTAGTTAGCCCGTGTCGCCCCACTTGCATTGGTTCAGGATCTGGTGGCAAGACCCCTCCACTAATCCCGTGTGGGGAATAACGATCAACCCGTTCTGGTCCACTTCCTGACCCGAATGGTAACCGAGTCTCAGATTGATTAGATGGACCCCACTGCTTCTCCCTCCTTCTCTCTCGGACTCTATTATCTACCCGAATAGATAAAGTGACCAAGCTGTCTAGGTCACTAGGCTCTGGATAGGATATCAGCTCGTCCTTGAGTTGCTCCGACAACCCCTGGTAAAAAGCCGCTTGTAGTGACTCCTCATTCCAACCACTCTCCACAGGCAATGTCCTGAACTCGATCATAAAGTCTGCCACACTGCGAGCTCCTTGGCGAAGAGTGAACAAACGTTTAGCTGCGTCCTTACCTCGGACTGGATGGTCAAAAAGCCTTCTCATCTCTCCCTTGAATTCCTGGTATGAAGCCATGCAGGTCCCCTGTCGTTCCCAAACGGCTGAAGCCCATTCCAGAGCTCTTCCACGCAGCAGTTCAATAACAAAGGCTATCCTAGCCATGTCAGTGGCGTAAGAATGGGTCTGCAGATCAAACACTAACCCACACTGCATAAGAAACGAACGGCATCTTCCCAAATCCCCTTCATATTTATCAGGCGTCGGTACCTTGGGTTCACGGAAGGAAACCGCATCAGACATGGCAGGTGAGATGGGTGAAACAGGTGGTGAATGAATCGCCAGCAAACTGAGCTGATCCTGGATTTGTGTCAAGCTAGCAGATAAATTCTGGATTGCAACCGCTATCTCCTGTAGCGCCGTCTTGTGTTGTCCCAATGTCTTCCCCTGCTGGGTAATGGCATGGCAAACGTAATCCAGGTCCGCTGGGTTCATTCTTGGCCGGATCGTTCTGTCACGTTTCTTCAAAATCGAACCCAGAAGCAGACCAGGACAAGGAGAGTAGGAAGAAGGTGAGTATTTATTTACAAGTGAAAGTGAATGGTTAGATATATCCAGGTGGCGTAGCGGGCAGTGGTGGTGAGTTGATGGGAGTAAATAGGTGGATCCAATGGGGAAGCGGAATCCTCCGACGACCAGGCGGGAATGGGGTAAATGATCCGGGTGAGTAACTGAAGACAAAACAAACAGAGGTAAGTTTAAGGCAAGCAATACGTAAAAAAAACAACAAAACAAATTCTATTCAACTTGAGGCTGATACTCTGGCACAACATACTGTTCATGGCTAACGATCCGGCAGGGAATGGATGTCAGGTCCGGGCTTATGAAGAGGAGAGATGATGATCAGGACCAGGTGTGCAGATAGCTGATGGGATACAGGTGCGGGTAATCAGAAACCCCAACTGGCTACATTGCCCGGCAACCAGACAGGGTGCGTTCCAGGACGCCGGAAAAAACACTCCAGGACAGAACATAGGCAAAAAACAGACTCAGGACACGGGATTCGTGACACAATGATACAATGATGGAACACTTCAAACACTTTGGAGTACTTTAAATGAAATTATGGCAGAAGGACAAATTCAACTCCATCTTTCATTGAATCAGATTACTTATTCATCACAAAACCATTAGATGTTGCCAATTATTTTAAGAATTACTTCATTGGCAAAGTGGGCAAACTTATGCAGTAAATGCCAACAACGAACAGTGAGCCATCATACTCATGCAGAAAAAAAACAATGAAAGATAAGCATTGCAAGTTTTCATTTTTTAAAGTTAGTGTGGGAGAGGTAGAAAAAATATTGTTATCAATAAATAATAACAAACCTCCTGCCATTGACAACTTAGATGGAAGTCTACTGAGGAATCTATAGCCACTCCTATCTGTCAGATCTTTAATCTGAGCCTAGAGGAAAGTCTTTGTCCTCTGGCCTGGAGGGAAGCCAAAATAATTCCGCTAGCCAAGAGTGGTAAAGCTGCATTTACTGGTTACAACAGCAGACCTATCAGCTTGCTGCCAGCTCTTAGCAAACATAATGCTATTCCTCTGTAAACAAATAAACAACAGACTTCAGCATGCTTAGAGAGAAGGGCAAACAACATGTACTGCACTGACACAAATGATTGATGATTGGTTGAAATACATTTATAATAAGAAGATTGTGGGAGCTGTACTGTTAGATTGACCATAACCTTTAGATGAGAAAATGTGTGTTATGTCTTTTCAACCTCTGCCATATAGAGGAAAGTATTCAGACCCCTTCACTTTTCCCACATTTTTTTATGTTACAGCCTCATTGTAAAATGAATCTAATAGAACTTAGAGTGTTTTCTTTAACCTGTTGAGTGTAGGGGGCAGTATTTTGATGTTTGGATGAAAAACGTACCCAAATGAAACTGCCTATTTCTCAGGCCCAGAATCTAGAATATGCATATAATTATAATATAGAAAACACTCTAAAGTTTCCAAAACAGTCAAAATATTGTCTGTGAGTAGAACATAACTGATATTGCAGGTGAAAACCTGAGGAAAATCCAACACAGAAGTGCCTAAGAGAAACAAATCTCCCTGTTCCATTGCATGCCTTCCCTCCATTTAAAGGGATATCAACCAGATTCCTTTTTTTATTTTATTTTATTTTATTTCACCTTTATTTAACCAGGTAGGCTAGTTGAGAACAAGTTCTCATTTGCAACTGCGACCTGGCCAAGATAAGGCATAGCAGTGTGAACAGACAACACAGAGTTACACATGGAGTAAACAATTAACAAGTCAATAACACAGTAGAAAAAAGGGGAGTCTATATATACATTGTGTGCAAAAGGCATGAGAAGGTAGGCAAATAATTACAATTATGC
Organism: Oncorhynchus mykiss; assembly: GCF_057628025.1. Taxonomy (NCBI): domain Eukaryota; kingdom Metazoa; phylum Chordata; class Actinopteri; order Salmoniformes; family Salmonidae; genus Oncorhynchus; species Oncorhynchus mykiss. The sequence goes on from NC_143037.1 coordinate 11,901,497, forward strand.
AGATTAACACTGGAGTGATAAATGATCAGATGGTTATGTACAGGTAGAGATATTGGTGTGCAAAAGAGCAGAAAAATAAATAAATAAAAACAGTATGGGGATGAGGTAGGTGAAAATGGGTGGGCTATTTACCAATAGACTATGTACAGCTGCAGCGATCGGTTAGCTGCTCAGATAGCAGATGTTTGAAGTTGGTGAGGGAGATAAAAGTCTCCAACTTCAGGGATTTTTGCAATTCGTTCCAGTCACCATATGGCTTCCACATGGTGTGAACAGTCTTTAGATATAGTTTCAGGCTTTTATCCTGAAAAATGAGCACTGTTGACATAGAGACAGGTGTTTTGCGGGTACTATTTAATGAAGCTGCCAGTTGAGGACTTGTGAGGTACTAATGTACTTGTTCTCTTGCTTAACAAATAGTTTCAGTCTGTTTTGGAACAGGTGGCCAGTAATAAACTGGTCCTGAACATCTGTAAAACTAAAAGCAGTGCATTTTGGTACAAATCATTGCCTAAGTTCCAGACTTCAGATTAATCTGGTAAATAAATGGTGTACCTGTTGAGAAAGTTGAGGAGACTTGTTTTTATAAGAAACATTAATGTGTTGGAAATTCCAAATGGTTTGCATAGTCAACTTACACAAAGCACTAACACGCACACTTCCCCCACCAGACATGCCACCAGGGGCCTTTTCACTGTCCCCAGGTCCAGAACAAACTCAATGAAACAGTATTATACAGAGCCATGAGTTTATGGAACTCCCTTCCATCTTATATACAGTATTATACAGAGCCATGAGTACATGGAACTCCCTTCCATCTTATATACAGTATTATACAGAGGCATGAGTTCATGGAACTCCCTTCCATCTTATATACAGTATTATACAGAGCCATGAGTTCATGGAACTCCCTTCCATCTTATATACAGTATTATACAGAGGCATGAGTTCATGGAACTCCCTTCCATCTTATATACAGTATTATACAGAGCCATGAGTTCATGGAACTCCCTTCCATCTTATATACAGTATTATACAGAGGCATGAGTTCATGGAACTCCCTTCCATCTTATATACAGTATTATACAGAGCCAGGAGTTCATGGAACTCCCTTCCATCTTATATACAGTATTATACAGAGCCAGGAGTTCATGGAACTCCCTTCCATCTTATATACAGTATTATACAGAGCCAGGAGTTCATGGAACTCCCTTCCATCTTATATACAGTATTATACAGAGCCAGGAGTTCATGGAACTCCCTTCCATCTTATATACAGTATTATACAGAGCCAGGAGTTCATGGAACTCCCTTCCATCTTATATACAGTATTATACAGAGCCAGGAGTTCATGGAACTCCCTTCCATCTTATATACAGTATTATACAGAGCCAGGAGTTCATGGAACTCCCTTCCATCTTATATACAGTATTATACAGAGCCAGGAGTTCATGGAACTCCCTTCCATCTTATATACAGTATTATACAGAGCCAGGAGTTCATGGAACTCCCTTCCATCTTATATACAGTATTATACAGAGCCAGGAGTTCATGGAACTCCCTTCCATCTTATATACAGTATTATACAGAGCCATGAGTTCATGGAACTCCCTTCCATCTTATATACAGTATTATAAAGAGCCAGGAGTTCATGGAACTCCCTTCCATCTTATATAGCGCAAGTGAACAGCAAACCTGGTTTCAATAAACAAATAAAGCAACACCTCACGGCATAACATCTCTCCCCCATGTGACCTATGTGTGGTCTATGTACTGACATGTATGTGTAACTGATAGATGCACACACACTACACGTTAATGTTTTTAAATGTATGTCCATTGTAAAGTATGTTGTCTGTAATGTATTTTGCATTATGTGTCGGACCCCAGTAAGACTAGCTGTTGCCATTGGTGTCGGCTAATGGGGATCCTAATAATCAAATCATATAAAACATTCTTATAGTTCTCTGAACTTTTTGAGAACATTCCCAATATCAAACCATTTGGAGAACACTCTTGGCATATTACAAAAATGTAATTAAATGTAACCATGTGTGAATCTTCAGGAAACATTCTGTTAATTAAAGTAATTCCGAGAAAATCACTTTTTTTGTGTCAAGTTCCTTAAATGTGCTGAGAATGTTCCAAAACCAAGAAACTATCCTTCCCAGAAAGTTGTGGGGTTTATGCAATATAACCATAGGACAACCAGTCTCTCACCAAGCTCTCAAAAACATATGGTTCTCAGAACGTTTTGTGCTAGCTGGGACACACACGCATACACACAGGTTATCCCCTGCATATTACATCAGGCCCTCCCTGTCTGAGCTCTGTTGGGGCAACTCATCTGCATCGTTTGGATCCAGCAGGAAGGAAAAGCAAATAGTGAACTAACAAAACCACCTTGGCTGAGTGTGGGTGGAAGTCCTTCTCTCTACCCCCCATTCCCCCTCACAGTATTTAGTTGAGATTAGGTGTGCCTGCTACTGCTGTAAACCCTGATTTACCTGCTAGTGCTTTTAGCTCTAAGATTACCCCTCTGTAGGACCATTGTTTCCCCTGGTTTTGGGCTGAGAGCGACTGACCAATGAGATCACTTTCAATCCCCAGAAACATCAACAGAGCAGCGCTCAGCAAATGCAGCATACAACTGTTGGATGGAAACACTCATCACTGATGAGATGAAACACTCATCATCAGTGATGAGATGGAATAATATCTACTGTTGCTTACAACCCTCATAGCTGTCTCTCACCTGCGAGTTAAACAATCCTGGTGTCTGACAGAAACAGCCAGCGGCTCCTGACACCACTAAGCAGCTCTGGGACCTGAACGTAGTCCGTGCAAACCCAACCAGACCCAGTACACAGGAAACCAACACAGAGCCACTACAAAAGTTTACCCAATGATGTACAGTCTTTCCAGGGCAAGAGTGAATGATGTCTAAAGGAGATAGAGAAAGGGGTGTTGTCTCTCTAGACATATGACTTTCTCTGTCAGGACAGTGCTAACCTTCAGCGGAACTATTTCCATCACAGGATCAACGTGTGAAGCAGACATGCAGGCAGGTCCATAATTATAGGCACCTTTGATGAAGATGAGCAAAAAATACAGAATCAAATAAATTGTAAAAAATACTGAACTATATTGCAATTTTTTACATTTCATGATATGATTTTATACTAGTACAATTGCTTAGAAATATATTTAGTTTAATAAGTAATAATACATTTGTTTTTTAAAGATTGGGGTCAAAATTATTGACACCCCTGTTTTCAGTAGCTTCAGCACCCTGTACCACACGCTTTCATACTGTTGGTCGAAGCTGACTCGACATTGACAGACACTCTGTTCACGAATGGGTACTGTTAGGGAGGCACACCCAATGAGCAGCACATCGAGACAGAGGCCATCCAGTGGGCCATTTAAAAACGTGGGAACAGGTATCATGTCTTCGACAGTGAAAATGACACTCAAGTCACAGAGTTGCTCGAGAAGATCGAGCAGATAGTTGCAGGAAACAGTGCCAGCAATTATGAAAATGACAGTGCATTGTTGCTTAGGATTGAGGAGAAGAGGAGGGGAGTGGAGTAGAGAGCCAAAGAGAGGCATTTGAGATGAATAAAATAAGATCTATGGACAGGTACAGTAGTCCTTCTCTGCTTTGACAATAAATCAAATATTCAGCGTGTCAGTGGAGGAGTAGTGTCTTATCTAATATAATCACAACACTAACCCAAAGGACATGAAAAGTAAATATATTTGCCTCTGCTCATGAGCTTTGGAAAGACCAAAGAATATTGAAAGAAATCATTTTTATTTCAAAATACAGGAGAGTAAACTCAGGCTGTATCCACAAAGAGTCTCAGAAAAGGTCCTAGGAATCCTGTTAAAACCTGTTTTAAGACCAAAAAAACTCCCAGCTCAGAGTAGGTTTTAGGATGATGTTAAGACACTGCTCAGACAAACTCAGAGCCAGGAGTAGAATCAAGTCATAAAAGTTTGTCAGCTGTTAAGCTAATCATGGATGTTTGAGGTACCGCAAAGGAAAGATAGTGATGACGCTCATTGACATTGTCGCAAAAGATGGGGAATAACCAATTGCGACGAGGCATCGCCAGCTGTGAGCTCTAGCACAATTCAGACAACCATGGTGAATGTGACTGTACATCACACAGGGCTGGCTCCAGGCATACGCTATATAAGCAGGGGTGGGGGGGGGGGGGGTGGGGGGGTTGGAGCTCAATCAGGGTCTCAACTTACTTTTGAGAGTTAGAATAGTAGAACACACAAATTGCAAGTTCAATTATTTTTATGCATCAGCAGTTTTTCTCTTGTTTTGAAAGTCACTCAATTAGCCACGTCAGCAAAAAAATAAAGAAAGATTGGTAAGTTAGTCTAGCCAGTTATCTAAGCTTGTAGTAATCATGGCCAAATACCAACCGGGCACCCAGGGCACATGGCCTGTCATGCCAAATAGTGTCCCCGAAAAGTGTACCCCCCCAGCATCACAATGGAATTCGATGAGTTCTAGCTTCTGTTGCTAGGGCTGTTTGCTAGAACTGGCAAAATTCTGACTGGATTACTAATGAACCAAAGTGTCCATTGCAATGCTGGTTGCTTGGCTCTATTTTACATAATAGCGGTCTGACTACCTGCTGCTTCATAGGACCGAAAAGACTGGAGAGAGAACACTCTCTACCATATATTTGTCTTTACATAAGAAAATATTATTAAATAGGATGAAATGATTTAAGCTATTTGTAGATTGATTTGATTGTGACATTGCTAGCTATTTATTTACCTCAGCCTGACTAGTCAGCTAACATTAGCAAGCTAGCAGACAGTTTCATTTAGCTAACGTTATCTAGCTAGCTAACTGTCATTGTAGATTTCTGTTTTTATGTAGCTTGCACTTTAATGGCATCCCTCTGAGATTTTATTTTATCTTTCCAAACAGGCGAAGTACGATGAAGGCACTACTGATCTCGAAAGAGGTGCAATATTTGTAGTGAGGCAGAAAAATTCAGAATTCAGGGTAACGTTAAGTAGCTACCTTCTATTAGATCACTGGAAGGATTTATTGTACAGACATTTTTCAATACTTAGCCATCTAGTTGGTCATCTACATTTTGGGAGCGATACATTTAGTTATAAACTCAGCAAAAAAAATAACGTCCTCTCACTGTCAACTGTGTTTATTTTCAGCAAACTTAACATATGTACATATTGTATGAACATAGTAGGATTCAACAACTGAGACATAGACTGAACAAGTTCCACAGACATGTGACCAACAGAAATTGAATAATGTGTCCCTGGACAAAGGGGGGGTCCAAATCAAAAGTAACAGTCAGTATCTGGTGTGGCCACCAGCTGCATTAGGTACTGCAGTGCATCTCCTCCTCATGGAATGCACCAGATTTGCCAGTTCTTGCTGTGAGATGTTACCCCATTTTTTCACCAAGGCACCTGCAAGGTCCCGGACATTTCTGGGGGGTATGGCCCTAGCCCTCACCCTCTGATCCAACAGTTCCCAGACGTGCTCAATGGGATTGAGATCCAGGCTCTTCGCTGACCATGGCAGAACACTGACATTCCTGTCTTGCAGGAAATCACGCACAGGAAGAGCAGTATGGCTGGTGGCATTGTCATGCTGGAGGGTCATGTCCGGACGAGCCTGCAGGAAGGGTACCACATGAGGGAGGAGAATGTCTTCCCTGTAACGCACAGCATTGAGATGGCCTGCAATGACAACAAGCTCAGTCCGAGGATGCTGTGACACATTGCCCCAGACCATGACGGACCCTCCACCTCCAAATCGATCCTGCTCCAGAGTACAGGCCTCAGTGAAACGATCATTCCTTCAACAATCAACACGAATCCGACTATCACCCCTGTTGAGACAAAATCGCGACTCTTCAGTGAAGAGCACTTTTTGCCAGTCCTGTCTGGTCCAGCGACAGTGGGTTTGTGCCCATAGGCGACGTTGTTGCCGGTGATGTCTGGTGAGGACCTGCCTTACAACAGGCCTACAAGCCCAGCCCAGCCTCTCTCAGCCTATTGCGGACAGTCTGAGCACTGATGGAGGGATTGTGCGTTCCTGGTGTAACTCAGGCAGTTGTTGTTGCCATCCTGTACCTGTCCCGCAGGTGTGATGTTCAGATGTACCGATCCTGTGCAGGTGTTGTTACATGTGGTCTGCCACTGCGAGGACGATCAGCTGTCCGTCCTGTCTCCCTGTAGCGCTGTCTTAGGTATCTCACAGTGCGGACATTGCAATTTATTTCCCTGGCCACATCTGCAGTCCTCATGCCTCCTTGCAGCATGCCTAATGCACATTCACGCAGATGATCAGGGACCCTGGGCATTTTTTTTGTGTGTTTTTCAGAGTCAATAGAAAGGCCTTTTTAGTGTCATAAGTTTTCATAACTCTGACCTTAATTGCCTACCGTCTGTAAGCTATTAGTATAATAACGACCGTTCCACGGGTGCATGTTCGTTAACTCAAATCAAAGTTTTTTTGTAACCTGTGCCGAATACAACAGTGAAATGCTTGCTTACAGGCTCTAACCAATAATGCAAAATAGGCGTGGGAAGACAGAGAGAGAGAGGTGGGAAGACAGAGAGAGAGGGGTGGGAAGAGAGAGAGGTGGGAAGACAGAGAGAGAGAGGTGGGAAGACAGAGAGAGAGGTGGGAAGAGAGTGAGGTGGGAAGACAGAGAGAGAGAGGTGGGAAGACAGAGAGAGAGAGGTGGGAAGAGAGTGAGGTGGGAAGACAGAGAGAGAGAGAGAGGTTGGAAGACAGAGAGAGAGGTGGGAAGACAGAGAGAGAGAGGTGGGAAGACAGAGAGAGAGGTGGGAAGAGAGAGAGGTGGGAAGACAGAGAGAGAGAGAGGTGGGAAGAGAGAGAGAGAGGTGGGAAGAGAGAGGTGGGAAGACAGAGAGAGAGAGGTGGGAAGAGAGAGAGGTGGGAAGACAGAGAGAGAGAGATGGGAAAAGAGAGAGAGAGGTGGGAAGACAGAGATAGAGAGATGGGAAGAGAGAGAGAGAGGTGGGAAGACAGAGAGAGAGAGGTGGGAAGAGAGAGAGGTGGGAAGACAGAGAGAGAGAGGTGGGAAGAGAGTGAGGTGGGAAGACAGAGAGAGAGAGGTGGGAAGAAAGTGAGGTGGGAAGACAGAGAGAGGGAGATGGGAAGACAGAGAGAGGGGGGTGGGAAGATAGAGAGGTGGGAAGACAGAGAGAGAGAGGTGGGAAGACAGGGAGAGAGAGGTGGGAAGACAGAGAGAGAGCGGTGGGAAGAGAGAGAGAGAGGTGGGAAGACAGAGAGAGAGAGGTGGGAAGAGAGAGAGAGAGGTGGGAAGACAGAGAGAGGGAGGTGGGAAGAGAGGGAGGTGGGAAGAGAGAAAGGTGGGAAGACAGAGAGAGAGAGGTGGGAAGACAGAGAGAGATAGGTGGGAAGACAGAGAGAGAGGGGGGGAGAGAGAGAGAGAGAGAGAGAGAGAGAGAGAGAGAGAGAGAGAGAGAGAAGTGGGAAGACAGAGAGAGAGAGAGAGAGAGAGAGAGGTGGGAAGAGAGAGAAGTGGGAAGACAGAGAGAGAGAGAGAGAGAGAGGTGGGAAGAGAGAGAGGTGGGAAGACAGAGAGAGAGAGAGGTGGGAAGAGAGGGAGGTGGGAAGACAGAGAGAGAGAGGGGAAGACAGAGAGAGAGGTGGGAAGAGAGTGAGGTGGGAAGACAGAGAGAGAGGTGGGAAGACAGAGAGAGAGAGGTGGGAAGACAGAGAGAGAGGTGGGAAGACAGAGAGAGAGATGGAAAGATAGAGGGAGAGAAACAGAGAGAGAAATACATTATTGTTTGTATTTAAACAACTCTTGGCTTCCAACTTATTCAATCACATGTACCTACGGGGGAAGGATGGCCAGCCACACAGGAGGGTGATTTTTACTAAGGAGGAGAAGGAGGCCTTTCTGACTGAGATGCATGCTGGCCATTTAGAAATGAAAGGAATGATTGCCAAAATCAATCTACGTTTCTTCTGGCATGCGATTGTCAAGGAGGGATGTGCAAGTGAAATACATTTTTGTTTGTCAATCACATTCTATTATATCTGAAATTATTATGATTTCAATTAATGTCATACCAGAGAGCACACAATGTTTTAATTTGTCACGTTGTACTTAAAGCTTGGTACCTGTCTAGCCTGCCAGAAGTTTGAGAAGATGAAGACTGTGGCACCAGAGTTGAAGCCTATCAAAGTTGTTGCACCATGACACATGATTGGTAGGAGTCACAATTCCAATTTTGCACTGATAAGTTGTTTTGTAATGGTTGCTTCATTTGACCACAGCTGGGTTCAATACTATAGAATGTGTCTGTGTGTGTCAGTATCCTTACAAATATGACAATCTGCATACTATATGACACGGATAGGGGTAAAAATAAAGTGATATTCTCTCTAACACTTTAAATGTTAAGGGTGGACCTCACCGTACCCTTCACAAAATCCAGGAATGGCAACCGCTGGTGTCTGACGGCAACCGAATACATTAACAAGTGGGTGGAGGCAATACCCATTAATGTCAGTAAAGGAAGAGAATGTTCTTAACTCTAAATTCCCTTCTGTAACCCAATCAAAAGGGTGCTGGGAAACAAAAATAGATTTTCATTTTGTATGATACCCATCAAGGACAAGACTGGCGAGGCCACCTCCAAGGCGATGATGGACATCTTCAACGCCAACAGTTCTCCTGAGGTCATCTTGAGTGACAGTGGTCGTGAACTCTGGAACACGGTAAGGATATTATAGGCTGTATTCTGTCACCTACTATATGAATAGCCAAGTCTATATACTGATGTACGATTTCCTGTAGACCAACAAAGCCTTGTTTGAGGACTGACTAGGAGGTGAAGCACTGGGTCTCTGCTGCATATCATCCATTTGTCTTTATGTTGTTATTTTTTACAAATAGATGTTATTGTTCTTCCACGGTACATACTGTAATCAGGCATATTTCAGTATCTTACATTCTCAATAGATATCTCTTTCCTAGCCCTTCCTCCAGGTTTGGATGAACGGACCAACCAGACCCTCAAAACTGCCATGGGCAAGTCCCTTGACGGGTTCCAGGAACAGTGGGAGGACAACCTGAAGGTAAATCTCTTTGCACACAATGGCAGCGTCCAGGCCGTGTTGCAAGCACAGCTTCAGATGCAATCGCTAGGCAAGGGCAATTTAAGTGTAGGAAAGGATGAAACAGCATTTGTGCCACCAGTAAGTACAGATAGTTGTATAAATCATGCTCAACCAGTGTCGCTCATTCAGCCAACAGAAACTTTAAACCGGTTCTCCCCATTAAGCAACGAGTCGGAGTCAGAGGCTGAGCCTTCTCAGGTCTCTCCTCCACCTGTTACGTGGTCTGAGCCGCCGAAGCCTCCCACTATTAGCTCTGACAAAGTGATAATCCTAGCCATTGGCGACTCCATTACCCACAATATTAGACTTAAAAAGAATCATCCAGTAATCATACACTATTTACCAGGGGGCAGGGCTGCTGGCGTAAAGGCTAATCTGAAGATGGTGCTGTCTAAGGCTAAAACTGGCGAGTGTAGAGAGTATAGGGATATTGTTATCCTCGTCAGCACCAATTATGTTTTGATGAAATAGTCAGAGATCACCAAGCGCAACATAGCTTCAGTGTGTAAATCAGCTAGAAAGATGTGTCGGCATTGAGTAATTGTCTCTGGCCCCCTCCCACTTAGGTGGAGTGATGAGCTCTACAGCAGACTTTCTGCCCCTCCCAAAAGATAGAATTTGAAGATAATTGGCCATCTTTCTGGGACTCACCCACGAACAGGACCAAGCCTGGCCTGCTGCGGAGTGACAGACTCCATCCTAGCTGAAGGGGTGCTCTCATCTTATCCATGAACATAGACAAGCATGTGTATGTGACCAATAACATTTGATTTGATTTGAGACCGGGCTCTAACTCTTCTAGCTCCACAATGAGATAGGGTGCAGGCCTGCCTGCCAGCTTAGTGGAGTCTGCCACTAGCACAGTCACTGTAGTCAGCTCAGCTATCCCCATTGAGACCGTGGCTGTGCCTCGATCTAGGTTGAGCAAAACAAAACATGGCAGTGTTCGCCTTAGCAATCTCAATGGAATAAAGACCTCCTCTATCCCTGTCAGTATTTAAAGTGATTGTGATAACTCACATCTCAAAACAGGGTTACTTAATGTTACATCCCTCCCCTCACCCAAGCCAGTCATAGTCAACGAACTAAACACTGATCATAATCTTGATGTGATTGGCCTGACTGAAACATGACTCAAGCCTGATTAATTTACTGTGAGAAATGAGGCCTCTCCTCCTGGTTACACTAGTGACCATATCCCCCGCGCATCCCGCAAAGGCAGAGGAGTTGCTAACATTTATGACCTCACATTTTAATGTAAAAAAAAAAGACTGCGTCTTTTGAGCTTCTAGTCATGAAATCTATGCAGCCTACTCAATCACTTTTTATAGCTACTGTTTACAGGCTTCCTGGGCCGTATACAGCGTTCCTCACTGAGTTCCCTGAATTGCTATCGGACCTTGTAGTCATGGCATATAATATTCACATTTTTGGTGACATGGAAAAGTCCACAGACCCACTCCAGACCTACTCATTGCCACAGTCATACCCTGGATCTAGTTTTGTCCCATGGAATAAATATTGTGGATCTAAATGTTTATCCTCATAATCCTGGACTATCAGAACACAATCGTATTACGTTTGCAAGCGAAACAAACAATCTGCTCAGACCCAAACCAAGGATCATCAAAAGTTGTGATAGAAATTCTTGGACAACCCAAAGATTCCTAAATGCCCTTCCAGACTCCCTCCACCTACCCAGGGATGTCCGGAGTACAAAAATCAGTTAACCATCTAACTGAGGATCTAAATTTAACCTTGCCAAATACCCTAGATGCAGTCGCACCCCTAAAAACAAAATACATTTGTCACAAGAAATTTGCTCCATAAAATTGGAATGGAAATGGCGCGCCACCAAACTGGAAGTCTTCCGACTAGCTTGGAAAGACAATACCGTACAATATCAAAGAGGCCTCAGTGCTGCTCGATCAGCCAATTACAGACTCCTCTTTGAATCTGCGTATTTCTCCAAAGCTCAGTTGTCCTGAGTCTGCACAGGACTGCCAGGACCTAGGATCAATGGAGACACCCACGTCATTTAATTCTGTATCTCTTGACACATTCCTGAATATAGTCATGGCCTCCAAACCCGCAAGCTGCATACTGGATCATATTCCAAATAAACTACTGAAAGAGCGAATTCCTGTGCTTTGCCCTCCTATGTTGAACATAATAAATGGCTCCCTATCCACCAGATGTGTACCAAACTCACTAAAAGTTGCAGTAAAAAAGCCTCTCTTGAAATAGCCAAAACTATTGGCCTAAATCGAATCTCCCATTCCTCTCAAAACTTGTAGAAAAAGCTGTTGCACAGCAACTCACTGCTTTTGTCTACAATAATGTATACAAAACGCTTCCGTCTGGTTGTTGACCCCATCATACCACCGAGATTACACTTGTGAAGGTGGTAAATGACCTTTTAATGGTGTCATACCAAGGCTCTGCATCTGTCCTCGTACTCCTAGACCTTAGTGCTGCTTTTGACATCATCGATCACCACATTATTGTGGCGAGATTAGAAACGCTAATTGGTCTACACGGACAAGGTCTTGCCTGATTTAGATCTTATCTGTCGGAAAGATTGCAGCTCGTCTCTGTGGATGGTTTTTTCCTCTGACAAATCAATTGTACGTTTCGGCGTTCCTCAAGGTTCCGTTTTAGGATGATATCGTCCTAATGGCCTGGTACTCCGGATGATATCAAAAGCAGCACTAAGTTCTAGGAGCACAAGGACAGATGCAAAGCCTCGGTCTAATGCCATTAAAAGGTAATATTGCATATTGGCTTTGCTTTGTTGGCATGCATCTAAAAAACATTTTGAGGGAGTTTGTCCCACCAAGATTTACATGCTAAAATCGCCACTGCGTATGATAAGGACAGATATATGATCTGATGGAAACTAATGTTCTCTCCGGTTTAAGTCATAACTCCCAATGCCTACCAATGCAAAAGCTGCCATCACCTTGTCAATGATGGCCTGGGGTTGCGTTCAGTGCCAGTATCCTCTCTAGCGGCGGACTAAAATAATAAAACCCAACTAGAGAACTGCAACGACCAGCCATCTGTCTAACAGGAAAATAGGGTTTTTCTGGTCTATGGTGTTGGCAGGGAGGTCATTCCACATGGAGAGAGGGAGGGAGGCATGAAGAAAGGAAGAGAGAGAGAGAGAGAGAGAGAAGAGAGTTCCTAAGCAGCATTAGACTTAAGAGAGACAGGGATTACCAGAGGGACGAGAAGACGAGAGCTCTCTGTTTTATCAGAATTATCACTAATCCAATCCTATTCATGCTACAGCATCACTCCCACACAAATACACACACACACACACACAAACACATCTAACGATTGCTGGGAGCTAAAGTGCTTTTCAGAGAGAGAAAGAGAGAGAGAGAATTACATAATCTGCACAGGTTCTATCAGACCTGGACCCTGATAGTTAACCTAAACATTAGATCTAGATTTCAGGATCACAAAAACTATACTACTTGGACACAGCTCTATTAGAACACACACAAAACTATACATATCTATGACTAAATATCAGCACCGCAGGTAGCTGTCACATGGCTATGAACGAGCTGAGAGATAAAGCAAGAAGAGCATTCTATGCCATTAAAATAAACATTAAAATCGAAATTCCAATTAGGATCTGGCTCAAAAAGTTACAATCAGTTATAGAACCAATTGCTCTATATGGCAGCGAAGTATGGGACCCGATCTCCGATAATGAATTTACCAAATGGAACAAACATCCAATCGAAATACTGCACGCTGAGTTTTGCAAGAGTGTATTGACATAAGCTTGTAGAGGAGAAGTGGGCAAATAGCCCCTCCTTATTTGAATTGAGAAAAAAAGCCATATGATTTTACAACCATCTAAAAACAAGCGATCTCAAAATATTGAATCACTAAGCCCTACAATGTCAAGGGATGAAACAAGAAAAGAGTCCCCTCAGTCAGCTGGTTCTGAGGCTCACCTCACCTCACTAATGCAAACCAACCCCATAGAGGATCAGGACAGCACACAGAAAATGCATCCAAATTATCACAGAGCAAAAATGCATATATTTATGTCACCTATTGGAAAGACACCACAAAAAATCCAAACTTCAATGCTATTTAGCTCCAAACAGACAGTACACGGTGGCAGACTACAGATGTAGGATCTGAATTTGAGCTCATTTGTGACAGCAGGAAAATATTCCTGCAGGAACAATGAATGTGGATGATACATTTTTATTTAATTTTTTAGGGGTTGTCTACCTTTTTGTTAGGGAAAATCAAGTCTGACATTTCAAAGTGGAAATTACAAACTTCAGAAGCCTTTTTAAACCTCAAATACACTAAGAGTTTAAAATGTCCTGCATTGCAGGAAAGTTCTCCTGCAACAGTGTGATCAAATTTAGATTCTACGTCTGTATTTGACCACTGTGACTGATGGAAAACACTGATTATGTCCAGACTCAGTGAGCACAGCATGGCCATAGAGATGTGCTCACTCTGCTCCCAGAGAGAGGTAGAGTTGCGTTTCCTATTAAACTGTGTCAAATACACAATTATGGTTAAGTGCATTGCTCAGCTCGGTTACCGACCCCATACTCTTAACCACTAGGCTATCTGCCGCCCAGACCTAAGAATATCTTTCTTTCCCAAAATTCAAATTCATTTCAAAGAATTTGAAACAAAAAAAATAGGACGCAAAAATATATTTATTGGGTGAAAAATGTGGCCTCCTAGTGTCGCAAAGGGAGGGAATATTACTGGTAACTTTCTAAGTTTAACAGAAATACAATGACGAAATACAATGACGAAGCTGTAAAACATTATCCTAAACATAAATCGTCAACTTAGTGAATCAATTGGTGTTTAATATGAAGATTTCAGCATGAAATGTCCTTCATATTTTTTACACACTTTTATTTATTTTACTATGTCAATATATATTTGTTGTCAATGTTTTGACTCCAAACTGGTTGCAGTTGTAGAAAATAGTAAAAAAGTAAATAATTGAAAATGTCAGTGTTGATTAGATGCTTTTTTCATTAACTAGGCTATTTTCTCTTGAACTATATGGCCTGTCTACTAACACAGATATTTAAAAAATATATATTACTATATAGGATTTATATACAGTGCCTTGCGAAAGTATTCGGCCCCCTTGAACTTTGCGACCTTTTGCCATATTTCAGCCTTCAAACATAAAGATATAAAACTGTATTTTTTTGTGAAGAATCAACAACAAGTGGGACACAATCATGAAGTGGAACGACATTTATTGGATATTTCAAACTTTTTTAACAAATCAAAAACTGAAAAATTGGGCGTGCAAAATTATTCAGCCCCCTTAAGTTAATACTTTGTAGCGCCACCTTTTGCTGCGATTACAGCTGTAAGTCGCTTGGGGTATGTCTCTATCAGTTTTGCACATCGAGAGACCGACATTTTTTCCCATTCCTCCTTGCAAAACAGCTCGAGCTCAGTGAGGTTGGATGGAGAGCATTTGTGAACAGCAGTTTTCAGTTCTTTCCACAGATTCTCGATTGGATTCAGGTCTGGACTTTGACTTGGCCATTCTAACACCTGGATATGTTTATTTTTGAACCATTCCATTGTAGATTTTGCTTTATGTTTTGGATCATTGTCTTGTTGGAAGACAAATCTCTGTCCCAGTCTCAGGTCTTTTGCAGACTCCATCAGGTTTTCTTCCAGAATGGTCCTGTATTTGGCTCCATCCATCTTCCCATCAATTTGAACCATCTTCCCTGTCCCTGCTGAAGAAAAGCAGGCCCAAACCATGATGCTGCCACCACCATGTTTGACAGTGGGGATGGTGTGTTCAGGGTGATGAGCTGTGTTGCTTTTACGCCAAACATAACGTTTTGCATTGTTGCCAAAAAGTTCAATTTTGGTTTCATCTGACCAGAGCACCTTCTTCCACATGTTTGGTGTGTCTCCCAGGTGGCTTGTGGCAAACTTTAAACAACACTTTTTATGGATATCTTTAAGAAATGGCTTTCTTCTTGCCACTCTTCCATAAAGGCCAGATTTGTGCAATATATGCCCCACATACAGTGCCTTGCGAAAGTATTCGGCCCCCTTGAACTTTGCGACCTTTTGCCACATTTCATGCTTCAAACATAAAGATATAAAACTGTATTTTTTTTTAAAGAATCAACAACAAGTGGGACACAATCATGAAGTGGAACAACATTTATTGGATGTTTCAAACTTTTGTAACAAATCAAAAAATGAAAAATTGAGCGTGCAAAATTATTCAGCCCCTTTACTTTCAGTGCAGCAAACTCTCTCCAGAAGTTCAGTGAGGATCTCTGAATGATCCAATGTTGACCTAAATGACTAATGATGACAAATACAATCCACCTGTGTGTAATCAAGTCTCCGTATAAATGCACCTGCACTGTGATAGTCTCAGAGGTCCGTTAAAAGCGCAGAGAGCATCATGAAGAACAAGGAACACACCAGGCAGGTCCGAGATACTGTTGTGAAGAAGTTTAAAGCCGGATTCGGATACAAAAAGATTTCCCAAGCTTTAAAGATCCCAAGGAGCACTGTGCAAGCGATAATATTGAAATGGACGGAGTATCAGACCACTGCAAATCTACCAAGACCTGGCCGTCCCTCTAAACTTTCAGCTCATACAAGGAGAAGACTGATCAGAGATGCAGCCAAGAGGCCCATGATCACTCTGGATGAACTGCAGAGATCTACAGCTGAGGTGGGAGACTCTGTCCATAGGACAACAATCAGTCGTATATTGCACAAATCTGGCCTTTATGGAAGAGTGGCAAGAAGAAAGCCATTTCTTAAAGATATCCATAAAAAGTGTTGTTTAAAGTTTGCCACAAGCCACCTGGGAGACACACCAAACATGTGGAAGAAGGTCCTCTGGTCAGATGAAACCAAAATTGAACTTTTTGGCAACAATGCAAAACGTTATGTTTGGCGTAAAAGCAACACAGCTCAACAAGTTCAAGGGGGCCGAATACTTTCGCAAGGCACTGTACATACAAATGTATGAATGAGTGATGGCTGAACGGCATAGGCAAGATGCAGTAGATGGTATAGAGTACAGTATACATATATATATATACTGTATGAGATGAGTAATGTAGGGTCTGTGTACATTACATAAAGTGGCATTGTTTAAAGTGGCTAGTGATACATTTATTACATACATTTTTCCATTATTAAAGTGGCTAGAGATGAGTCAGTATGTTGGCAGCAGCCACTCAATGTTAGTGATGGCTGTTTAACAGTCTGATGGCCTTGAGATAGAAGCTGTTTTTCAGTCTCTCGGTCCCAGATTTGATGTACCTGTACTGACCTCGTATTCTGGATGATAGCGGGGTGAACAGGCAGTGGCTCGGGTGGTTGTTGTCCTTGATGATCTTTATGGCCTTCCTGTGAAATCGGGTGTTGTAGGTGTCCTGGAGGGCAAGTAGTTTGCCCCCGGTGATGCGTTGTGCAGACCTCACTACCCTCTGGAGAGCCTTACGGTTGTGGGTGGAGCAGTTGCCGTACCAGGCGGTGATACAGCCCGAAAGGATGCTCTCAATTGTGCATCTGTAAAAGTTTGTGTTTTTGGTGAGTGTTTTTGGCCAAATTTCCTCAGCCTCCTGAGGTTGAAGAGGCGCTGCTGCACCTTCTTCACCACGCTATCTGTGTGGGTGGACCATTTCAGTTTGTCCGTGATGAGGAACTTAAAACTTTCCACCCTGTCTACTACTGTCCCATCGATGTGGATAGGGGGCTGCTCCCTCTGCTGTTTCCTGAAGTCCACGATCCTCTCCTTTGTTTTGTTGACATTGAGTGTGAGGTTATTTTCCTGACACCACAGTCCGACGGCCCTCACCTCCTCCCTGTAGGCCATCTCATCGTTGTTGGTAATCAAGCCTACCACTGTACTGTAGTGTCGTCTGCAAACTTGATGATTGAGTTGAAGGCGTGCATGGCCACGCAGTCATGAGTGAATAGGGAGTACAAGAGAGGGCTGAAAACGCACCCTTGTGGCGCCCCAGTGTTGAGGATCAGCGGCGTGGAGATGTTGCTACCTACCCTCACCTCCGGGGGGGGTCAGGAAGTCCAGGACCTAGTTGCACAGGGCAGTGTCTCGAGCTTAATGACGTGTTTGGAGGGTAGTAGGGTGTTAAATGCTGAGCTGTAGTCCATGAACAGCATTCTTACATTGGTATTCCTCTTGTCCAGGTGGGTTGGGGCAGTGTGCAGTGTGATTGCGATTGCGATTGCATCGTCTGTGGACCTGTTGGGGCGGTAAGCGATTTGGAGTGGGTCGAGGGTGTCAGGTAGGGTGGAGGTGATATAGTCCTTGACTAGTCTCTCAAAGCACTTCATGATGACGGAAGTGAGTGCTATGGGGCGGTAGTCATTTAGCTCAGATACCTTAGCTTTCTTGTGAACAGGAACAATGGTGGCCCTCTTGAAGCATGTGGGAACAGCAGACTGGGATAAGGATTGATTGAATATGTCCGTAAACACACCAGCCAGCTGGTCTGCGCATGCTCTGAGGATGCGGCTGGGGATGCCATCTGGGTCTGCAGCCCTGCGAGGGTTAACACGTTTAAATGTTTTACTCATGTTGGCTGCAGTGTAGGAGAGCCCACAGGTTTTGGTAGCAGGCTTTGTCAGTGGCACTGTATTGTCCTTAAAGCGAGCCAAGCAGTTGTTTAGTCTGTCTGGGAGCAAGACATCGTGGTCCGCGACGGGGCTGGTTTTTCTTTTGTAGTCCGTGATTGACTGTAGACCCTGCCACATACCTCTTGTGTCTGAGCCATTGAATTGCGACTCTACTTTGTCTCTATACTGACGCTTAGCTTGTTTGATTGCCTTGCGGAGGGAATAGCTACCCTGTTTGTTTTCAGTCATGTTTCCAGTCACCTTGCCCTGATTAAAAGCAGTGGTTCGCACTTTCAGTTTTGCGCAAATGCTGCCATCGATCCACGGTTTCTGGTAGGGGAATGTTTTAAAAGATGCTGTGGGTAAAACATCACCGATGCACTATTCATCAATATTGTTGTTCGATGCTATGCGGAACATATCCCAGTCCACGTGATCGAAGCAATCTTGAAGCGTGGTATCCGATTGGTCGGATCAGCGTTGAACAGACCTGAGCACGGGGGCTTCCTGTTTTATTATCTGTCTATAGGCTGGGAGCAACAAAATGGAGTCGTGGTCAGCTTTTCCGAAAGGACGGCGGGGGAGGGCCTTATATGCGTAGCGGAAGTTAGAATAACAATGATCCAGGGTTTTGCCAGCCCGGGTCGCGCAATCGATAGTGATGCTGGCCCATGTCATCGCCAAATGCATCCCACAGTCGTGTCAAGTTGGCTGGATGTCCTTGATGGACCATTCTTGATACACATGGGAAGTCGTTGAGCGTGAAAAACCCAGCAGTGTTGCAATTCTTGACAAAACCGGCAAGCTTGGCATCTACTACCATGCCTCATTCAAAGGCACTTAAATATTTTGTCTTGCCCATTCACCCTCTGAATGGTACACATACACAGTCCATGTCTTAATATTCTCAAGGCTTGAAAATCATTGTTTAACTTGTGTCCTCCCTTTCCTCTACACTGGTTGAAGTGGATTTAACAAGTGACATCAATAAGGGATCATAGCGTTCACCTGGATTCTGTACCCTCTGTCAATAGCCTCGTTATTGTTATGTAAATGTTTTGCGTTACCTTTTGATTGATTTAGTTTATTACTTTAGTTTATTTAGTCAATATTTTATTAACTCTATTTCTTGAACTGCATTCACTGTTGCTTAAGGGCTTGTAAGTAAGTATTTCACCGTAAGGTCTATACACCTGTTGTATTCGGCTCATGTGACAAATCAAAGTTGATTTGATTCGCCTGGTTAGTCTGTCATGGAAAGGTGTTCCTAATGTTTATACACTCAGTGTGGATAGTGTTACACCAGTATAGAGGGAAATATTGAGTGTGTGTTCTACTTGTCCAGTAAACACTGTTGAACGCTTCTGGGACAATGGACCTTGTGGAAACAACTATGTAAATGAGATTGGATGGGTGTGTGGGTTCATTGATTTGATTGTTTCAGAATCATTAATTAATGACCGTTCTCAAAATGGGTGGAGAGCTCTAACGATCAGAAAGAGGTTGGATCGGGATTCCGGAGACAAAGTCTGCACCAAACATTCTGGGAAAGATGGATCAATACTATTAGGGGACAGAGGAGGCTGGTGGGAGGAGCTATAGGAGGACGGACTCATTGTAATGGCTGGAATGGCATTAATGGAACATCTGGAGTTTCCATATGTTTGATGCCGTACAATGAGCCCTTCCTCTTAATGCTCTTCCCACCAGCCTCCTCTGTTTAAGGGCATGGAGGGATATAGCAGGGAAAGGAGGGATGGATTAGAGGAGGGATGGAAGGATGCTGGAGGGGAGATAGAGGGATGGAGATGGATTAGAGGAGGGATGGAAGGATGCTGGAGGGGAGATAGAGGGATGGAAATGGAGAGATGGATAGAGGGGATGGAGAGTGTTGGATGTGGGTAGTCACTGATCCAGGGTCCATAGGGCAGTTTTAGTCTGATTGGAGATTTCTCAGCATGTGTTGACCCTGTTCAAAGTAAAACAGGGATTCATTTTATTGATTAAAAACATGATTCTGATTAAAACGGCTGCTGCTGAGTGTGTGTGTTTGTGTGTGTGTTTGCACGCTTGTGTGTGCTTGCCATTTTCAAGAACTCCCCGGATCCCAGCTGACCCCTGCAGCGATGCATCCTGGGTATCAGACCTGGGTTCAAATACTATTTAAGGTATTTCAATAAAAGTGGAGACTGGTGGGAGGAGCTATAGTAGGGTGATCATTGTAATGGCTGGAATGGAATTAATGGAATGGTATCAAACACATCAAACATATGGAAACCACGCGTTTGACTCCGTTCCATTGATTCCATTCCAGCCATTCCAATGAGCATGTCCTCCTATAGTTCCTCCCACCAGCCTCCTCTGTTCACTAACTTTAACATACAGTATGTGTACAAGTACAAGTATGTGAATATTTTTAGTCTTTGAAAATACAAGTAGTTTAATTTTTGGAAATGTATTTCAAATACTCCCATGCATTTAAACCCAGGTATGTTTGGTCCTAAGGGTGTTTAATATTTGGAAATAAGTATTTGAAAATAGTTTAAAATAGCATTTATAGGAAATTATTTTAAAAAAATTGTCAAATACTTAGTGTATAATAGATGTAGTTGATTTTGCCACTTTAGGGGGGTTAGGCCGGCAGGGATATCCTTGTCTCATCGCGTGCGAGCGACTCCTGTGGCGGGCTGGGCGCAGTGCACGCTGATCAGGTCGCTAGGTGTACGGTGTTTCCTCCGACACATTGGTGCTGCTGGCTTCCTGGTTGGATGCGCGCAGTGTCAAGAAGCAGTGTGGCTTGGTTGGGTTGTGTTTTGGGGGACGCATGGCTCTCGACCTTCGCCTCTCCCGAGTCCGTACAGGAGTTGCCGCGATGAAACAAGACAGTAACTACTAACAATTGGATACCACGAAATTGGGGAGAAAAAGTGGGGTAAAAAAGGTGTCAGGTAGTCTAGAGGTTAAGAGTGTTGGGCCAGTAACTGAAAGGTGTTGATTAAGGCAGCCCCCCGCACCTTTCTGATTCAGAGGGGCTGAGTTAAATGTGGTTGAATGCATTCAGTTGTGCAACTGACTAAGTATCCCTTCCCAAATGAATTAGCCTATGATTTTAGTGCACATAATGATGTATGTAATTCATCTCTATTGAACATTAAAACAAATCTGGAAATTCTGGAGTCCTATTTTGACAGTAAAATACAGTCACTATAGTCTACATATCAACACAAAATTAGGATGCACATCTAAATATATTGAATCATGCATTCCTGCTTGGATGTGTTAAATGAAACAAAGTATTTCCTGAATACTTCAGTAGTCTATTTATTATACTTCTTAATAAAGCACTATGAATGACTTTATAAGATAATTACTTATGATGTGGATCTGCCCCAAATCGTGGACTGGTGCCACCACCTGTAAAAGTTAGCAGCACCAGTGGTATCAGGGGAACATGTTAGTCTGGAGCCCTGTAATGTAATGAACACTTAGGGGAGGTGCTGATTCAGAAGAACACATAAAACAGGAACTCATTTGTGTCTCTAGTCTAAGTCATAAGCTTTAATAACATGTATTGAAGATGCACTTTGGGGTCTTAAACACAATTTTTTTTAAACATGTGGCACAAATTGGATTTGTTACATATCATATGACTTGACAAATTCATATGACATCTAGAATTGGATGACATAATATATAAACAATGCCTAAGTTGGCGGCATACATATGACGTGGGCTGGTGTGAATAAAATGCCAGGGCTGAATTCTTGTCCTCGTCTGCCACGGACTACAAGGCAGGCATAAATACCAATAGATATTGGATTATTACTCTACAGAGTAAATCAAATATAGTTGATCTGGTCCTTCTCTTCTACAGGACATATCCAGAGGCGTGTGTGTGTCTGTGTGTGTGTGTGGACATGTTTAACTATAATTCGATCAACTGGGGACATTTTGCCCTACAAGGAAAAAGGCTATTTCTAGGGGGGTTAGGGTTATAGTTAGGGTTAAGGTTTTGGGGTTAGGGTTAGGGTTATAGTTAGGGTTAAGGTTTTGGGGTTAGGGTTAGGTGTAAGGGAAAATAGGATTTTGAATGGGAATCAATTTTGTGTCCCCACAAGGATAGTAAAACAAGACTGTGTGTGTGTGTGTGTGTGTGCGTGGGCGATGAAGCACTTGCTCACCCGGGGTGGTTGCTAGGTGTCCGTGTTACGGTCCAATGCAGTGCTTCGTGTGCTCAACGCTACTCACCTCTTCACCTGCTCATACCTAGACGATACCCCCCAACAGACAGTGTGTACGTGGAATTATGTTTGCAACTTTGTTCATTCGTTAGCAGGACACACTTTTCCTGTAGAAACCCTGCTTCTTAAAATAACTTTTCTAAATGGGAGAGAGAGATACAGAGTGGATACAGAGATAAAGATGTCATTTCTTAATTTGAGCCAGTTTACTATAGCAGGAAAATACTCCTGCAGCAACAGGAAATGTGAATTATTTTTGTATTATAATGAATGGACATTGTTTTTGTAGGGGTTGATACATTTTTCTTCGGGGCAAATCAAGTCTGACATTTCAAAGTGGAAATAACAAACTTCGGAATATTTTTTAAACCTTGAATAGGTTTGCATTTCCTGCTGTGCAGCAACAAAAGAGTGATCAAATTAAGATATGTACTGAGAGAGAAAGATTTAAAGTGACATAAATAAATAAATAAAGATAAAATGTGGATGTCACGCTTTAGATTCTGCAGGGGAAATCTGTGTGTAAAAATAAACTGCAGTTTCTATATTTCTCTCCTCCTCCTCTTCTCCTCTCTTCCTCCTATTTTTAGATCAAGACATTTCTCGTTCAGAGAGCAGTGTGTGCCAGTCTGCCACAGGAGCACACGTGCAGGCTCTGGCACGTGCGCTAACACTCACATTGCTCAACGATGCAGGCAGCAACTAGAGAGGGAACGACGGAAGATGAGGGGGAACGAGGGAGGAAGAAAGGGAAAGAGGTGGAGGGAGAAAAGGGAGAGTTAATTAAAGAGAGGAAACGAAAGGAAGAGAGGTGACGGAGAGAATCATAAACAACAGGACGGACAGAATGAAGGGAAAAGAAAGGAGAGTGATACTGAAGGACAGAATGGTTGCAGACGGTTAATCAAACAGATTAATATTCCTTTGAGGAGAGGAGAGGTGAGACATAGGAATGCAGTTACATTCATTTGTCACTCACACACACACACACACAAATGCATACACCCACACTCATGCTTGATTGGAAGAGGGAGTTGTAATAGCGATTGACCCTCTCCTCTTGTCCACCTTCCTCTCCTCCCCTGCTGTCTGTCTGTTCAGCACTACAGGATGTGATTTCCTTTCCAAGACTCACTGTAGCAAACTGTCAATCACAATTTAACGTGAGCAAACGTCATTTTTTGTTGTTGCTTTATTTAATAAGGGAGTCCTACTGAGACCAAAGTTTATTTTACAGATGAGCCCTGAATTAAACTAAATCAAATCAAATCAAATTTTATTTGTCACATACACATGGTTAGCAGATGTTAATGCGAGTGTAGCGAAATGCTTGTGCTTCTAGTTCTGACACTACTGTTCAAAAGTTTGGGGTCATTTAGAAATGTCATTGTTTTTGAAAGAAAAGCATTTTTTTTTGTCCATTAAAATAACATCAAATTGATCAGAAATACAGTGTAGACATTGTTAATGTTGTAAATGACTATTGTAGCTGGAAACTGCATTTTTAATGGAATATCTACATAGGCGTACAGAGGCCCATTATCAGCAACCATCACTCCTGTGTTCCAATGGCACGTTGTATTAGCTAATCCAAGTTTATCATTTTAAAAGGCTAATTAATCATTAGAAATCCCTTTTGCAATTATGTTAGCACAGCTGAAAACTGTTGTGTTCTGATTAAAGAAGCATTAAAACTGGCCTTCTTTAGACTAGTTGAGGATCTGGAGCATCAGCATTTGTGGGTTAGATTACAGGCTCAAAATGGCCAGAAACAAAGACCTTTATTCTGAAACTTGTTAGTCTATTCTAGTTCTGAGAAATGAAGGCTATTCCATGCAAGAAATTGCCAAGTGTCACACCCTGACCTGAATATTCTTGGTTTTCTTTATTGTTTTGGTTAGGTCAGGGTGTGACATGGGTGATGTATGTGTTTTTTGTACTGTCTATGGGTTTTGTAGGTTTTTGGGGTTGTTTACTATCTAGGTGTTTATATATGTCTATGGTTGCCTAGATTGGTTCTCAATTAGAGGCAGATGTGTATCATTGTCTCTGATTGGGAACCATATTTAGGCAGCCATCATCTTTGGGTATTTCGTGGGTTATTGTCTATATATTGTCTAGTTGCCTGTGTCTGCACTAGTTTTATATAGCTTCGCATTCGGTTTGTTGTTTTGTGTAGTTCGTTAAGTGTTCTTCGTCTTCATTAAAGTATCATGTATTCACATCACGCTGCGCCTTGGTCTCCTCCACACGACGATCGTGACACCAAGAAACTGAAGATCTCGTACAACGCTGTGTACTACTCCCTTCACAGAACAGCGCAAACTGGCCCTAACCAGAATAGAAAGAGGATAAACTGCATCTAAAGGCTTTAATGAAGTGGCAGCTGCTTTTATATATGACGTCGCTATAGGAACGTTGACTGTATAGTCTGCTTTCTACTACTTAGCGAGAGGCAGAAACTGTTTCCATAGAAGAAGCCCATTTTTATTCTCAACTTCTTAACTAACTTGTCAGTATCCTTTAAAAAAATCTGCCTGTCATCTATTCAGTTGCCCGGATATTGGACACGATCAATATGCACACCATCTAAAGTACACATGCTGACATCATCAGTTATTTTGATATGCTCTAGAGAACAACATATACTTAGTTTTCCCTTCATTCAGTACTAATTTACAGACTAGTCAATATTATTAATGTAAACAGTAAAAAGTACAGTACCCAGAAAATAACCCTGCTGAATACCTTTCGTAATATCCACGAAACCTGATTTAACACCATCAGTAGACACACATTGAGTTCTATTTGTGAGAAGAAAAAAATTCAACCAGTTACATGCAGCCTGGTCTAGCCTAATTGAGGAAAGGCTATGAATTAGCAATGAGTGATCAACAGCATCGAAAGCCTTTGACAGGTCAATGAAGAGGGCCGCACAATGTCACCTTTTATTCATACAGTTAACCACATCATTTATAAACTAGAGAGGCAGCAGATATAGTGCCATGACCTGGTCTAACTGATGTACATTCAGAATACATTTCAAAAATAAGAAATAGCTTAGCTGAGAATGAATCAAGCATTTTAATATTTTGGCTAGGCAAGAAAGTTTAGAAATAGGACAATCATTATTTTTATCTGGTTGAGCTGTGCTGTGGTGGAAAGGTCCAATGAATGGAAATGTCAGATAGGTCCGGCCAGCCAGCCAGGTAGGTCCGGATGGAATGTCAGATTGACCAAGTAATGTCCGGCCGGGCGGCTGTCCAGATAGGTCAGCCTAATAGGGGTGACAGATCGGTTCAAAAACCTACAAAACCCATAGACAGTACAAAAAACACATACATCACCCATGTCACACCCTGACCTAACCAAAACAATAAAGAAAACCAAGAATATTCAGGTCAGGGTGTGACACTTGGCAATTTCTTGCATGGAATAGCCTTCATTTCTTCATTTCTCAGCAAAGTAGGTTAGTAGGTCCCGGTAAGTAGGTCCCGGTAAGTAGGTCCCGCCGGCTGGCCCACCAGGTAGAGAGTTCCAGCTGGAATGCGAAATAGGCCAGTTAGGTCCGGACAGCCGGCCATGAGGTAGATAGGTTCGGCCTGCTGGCCGAGTAGGTAGGTCTGGCCGGCAGACCAGAGAGATAGGTGCTGCCGATCTATCTGGCCGGATGGCCGGACCTTACTGACCTACAGTTGTAAGTTGTAAGTCGGAAGTTTACATACATTTAGGTTGGAGTCATTAAAACTCGCTTTTCAACCACTCCACAAATGTATTGTTAACAAACTATAGTGTTGGCGAGTCGGTTAGGACATCTACTTTGCAAAACACAAGTCATTTTTCCAACAATTGTTTACAGACAGATCATTTCACTTATAATTCACTGTATCACAATTCAAGTGGGTCAGGAGTTTACATACACTAAGTTGACTGTGCCTTTAAACAGCTTGGAAAATTCCAGAAAATTACGTGATGGCTTTAGAAGCTTCTGATAGGCTAATTGACATTATTTGAGTCAATTGGAGGTGTACATCTAGATGTATTTCAAGGCCTACCTTCGAACTCAGTGCCTCTTTGTTTGACATCATAGGAAAATCAAAAGTAATCAGACAAGACCTCAGAAAATAAATTGTAGACCTCCACAAGTCTGGCTCATCCTTGGGAGCAATTTCCAAACGCCTGAAACCACCACGTTCATCTGTAGAAACAATAGTACGCAAGTATAAACCCCATGGGACCACGCAGCTGTCATACTACTCAGGAAGGAGACGCGTTCTGTCTCCTAGAGATGAACGTACTTTGGTGAGAAAAGTGTAAATCAATCCCAGAACAACAGCAAAGGACCCCGTGAAGATGCTGGAGGAAACATGTACAAAAGTTTCTATATCCACAGTAAGACGAGTCCTATATTGACATAACCTGAAAGGCCACTCAGCAAGGTAGAAGCCACTGCTCCAAAACCGTCATAAAAAAAGCCAGACATGGGGACAAAGATCGTACTTTTTGGAGAAATGTTCTCTGGACTGATGAAACAAAAATAGAACTGTTTGGCCATAATGACCATCGTTATGTTTGGAGGAAAAAGAGGCTTGTAAGCCAAAGAACACCATACCAACTGTGAAGAACGGGGGGGCAGCATCATGTTGTGGGGGTGCTTTGCTGCAGGAGGGACTGGTGCACTTCATAAAATAGATGGCATCAGGTAGGAAAATTATGTGGATATATTGAAGCAACATCTCAAGACATCAGTCACAAAGGTAAAAATTTGGTCACAAATGGGTCTTCCAAATGGACAATGACCCCAAGCATACTTCCAAAGTTGTGGCAAAATGGCGTAAGGACAACAAAGTCAAGGTATTGGAGTGGCCATCACAAAGCCCTGACCTCAATCCAATGAAAATGTTTGGGCAGAACTGAAAACGTGTGTGCGAGCAAAGAGGCCAACAAAACCTGACTTCGTTACACCAGCTCTGTCAGGAGGAATGGGCCAAAATGCACACAACTTCTTGCGGGAAGCATGTGGAAGGCTACTCAAAACGTTTGACCAAAGTTAAACAATTTAACGGCAATGCTACCAAATACTAATTGAGTGTATGTAAACTTCCGATTGACCAAGTTCTGCCCCTCGTTCAGGGGCAGAACGACAGATTTTTACCTTGTCAGCTTGGGGATTCAATCTTGCAACCTTCCAGTTAAATAGTCCAACGCTCTAACCACCTGCCTCTCATTGCACTCCACGAGGAGCATGCCTGTTATGCGAATGCGGAAAGCCAAGGTAAGTTGCTAGCTAGCATTAAACTTATCTTATAAAAAACAATCAATCAATCATAATCACTAGTTAACTACACATGGTTGATGATATTACTAGTTTATCTAGCGTGTCCTGCTTTGCATATAATCGATGCGGTGCGTATTCGTTGCTCCAATGTGTACCTAACCATAAACATCAATGCCTTTCTTAAAATCAATACACAGAAGTATATATTTTTAAACCTGCATATTTAGCTAAAAGAAATCCAGGTGAGCAGGCAATATTAACCAGGTGAAATTGTGTCACTTCTCTTGCTTTCATTGCATGCAGTCAGTGTATTTGCAACAGTTTGGACCGCCTAATGTGCCAGAATTTTACCTAATTAGGACATAAAATTGAAGGTTGTGCAATGTAACGTAATGTAATACGGCCAGGTAGGGAAGTCCGGCTGGCCAGCCAGGCAGGTAGGTTCGGCTTGCCGGCCAAATAGGTAGGTCCGGCCGGCCAGGTAGGTTGGTCCATCCGTCCAGCCAATCAGATAGGTGCGGCGACCGGTCAGATAGGTCCGGCCAGCTGTCCAGATTGGTCCCGATTCGGTCTACAGGCTGGCCAGGTAGGTAGGTCTGTTCCGCCGGCCGGCCAGCTAGATCGGTCCTGCTGTCAAAGGAGAGTTGTCAAGGGAGAGTCCAGCTGTCAAGGGAAAGCAAGTTAGGCCAGGTAGGTACGGCCTGCCATGCAGGTAGGTAGGTCTGGCCTGCTGGCCAGGTAGGTAGGTCCGACTAACCGGCTAGATCGGTCTGTCTGGTCATTCAGATTGGTCCGGCCAGATAGTTGCCCAGAACAGAGCTGCACGTCTTGCTCTTCATTGTAATCAGAGACTATTCACTCTTGGCTAAGAGTTGAAGATAGACTGACTGCTTCACTTCTTGTTTTATAAAATGCATTAACGTGTTGGGAATTCCAAATTGTTTGCATAGTCCACTTACAAACAGCACTAACACACACACTTACCACACCAGACATGCCACAAGGTTTTTTTCCCCAAAGTACCCAGGTCCAGAACAAATTCAAGGAAACGTACAGTATTATACAGAGCCATGAGTGAATGGAACTCCCTTCCATCTTATATACAGTATTATACAGAGACATGAGCGCATGGACTCCCTTCCATCTTATATACAGTATTATACAGAGCCATGAGTTCATGGAACTCCCTTCCATCTTATATACAGTATTATACAGAGACATGAGTTCATGGAACTCCCTTCCATCTTATATACAGTATTATACAGAGACATGAGTTCATGGAACTCCCTTCCATCTTATATACAGTATTATACAGAGACATGAGTTCATGGAACTCCCTTCCATCTTATATACAGTATTATACAGAGCCATGAGTTCATGGCACTCCCTTCCACCTCATATAGCACTAGGGAACAGCAAACCTGGTTCAATAAACAAATAGTGCAACACCTCACGGCACAACACCTCTCCCCCATGTGACCTTCTTGTTGTGATGGTGTACTGGAATGTACAGTATGTGTGTAACTGATAGATGCACACACAACATGTTCAGGTTTTTAAATGTATGTCAGTTGTAAAGTATTTTGTCTGTAACGTCTTCTTCGTTATGTCTTGGAACGTGGAGGCTCCTCAGAGGAGGAAAGGGAGGACCATCCTTCCTCAGTGAAATTTCATAAAAATAGTGGAACATTAAAAAAGTTATCCTTTTTAGATAAAACTATGCTAAATATATTGATATGTCACCAAATAATTTATTAAAATACACTGTTTTGCAATGAAGGTCTACAGTAACTTCAACAGCGCTGTCAGAGCGGGAGAGAGAGAGCTCTATATTGTTGCAGTAAGACTCTATACGGACCTCTTCTGGTTGATTGACAGACTTCAGCTACATCCTCATTGGCCAAACCTTGTTATGAGTCATAGTCAGTTTCAGATTAGGTATCAGTTTCACTATATAGTGTGGCGTATACTCCATAAAGCCACATTTGTAAGGATTACGCAATGGAAGAACACATTTAGCTGCTGCAAAATGGCCAAATTTGGCTGACATATTTATGCGCAGGGAAACCATTTGCATGGCTAATTGCGTTCTTGCTTTGCTCACTTACGTCAGGTACAGTATAAATGACGGTTAAACGTCATGATACCCAGGCTTCTCCCTTCACAGACAAAGCATCCAATGAGAAGACAGAGCCAGATGAGTGGTTACATCCCCAGTAGGAGAGCAGTGGTAATAACTTTATTATGAAAAAATACAGGATCCCTCTTTCCCCCCCAGCAACGGTACCCACAGACACATTAACAAACACACACACACATTAACAAACCCCCCCCCACACACACACACACACACACAAATCCCTCTCTCTCTCTCTGGAAATGACTCGTAGCCTTCTTTGATCCTCACACTCTAATCACACAAATACATACTTCTCTCTCCTTCAACCTTCCTTTCATTCATCAACGCTCGCTTTCTCTGTATTTCTTCCCTATTGCCTTTTTGCATTGAACTTCCTTTGGCTGTTCCTATTATGGTAAACAGTATACCTTTTTAGAACACAGAGAACCACTTCAGTACTATATATATATATATACAGTTGAAGTCAGAAGTTTACATACACTTAGGTTGGAGTCATTAAAACTAGTTTTTCAACCACAAATTTCTTGTTAACAAACTATAGTGTTGGCGAGTCGGTTAGGACATCTACTTTGCAAGACACAATTTTTCCAACAATTGTTTACAGACAGATCATTTCACTTATGATTGATTATGCACTGTATCACAATTCAAGTGGGTCAGAAGTTTACATACACTAAGTTGACTGTGCCTTTAAACAGCTTGGAAAATCATGGCTTTAGAAGGTTCTGATAGGCTACTTGACATCCTTTGAGTCAATTGGAGGTGCACCAGTGGATGTATTTCAAGGCCTACCTTCAAACTCAGTGCCTCTTTGTTTGACATCATGGGAAAATCAAAAGAAATCAGCCAAAACCTCAAAGAAAATAGAAACATCCACAAGTCTGGTTCATCCTTGGGAGCAATTTCCAAATGCCTGAAGGTACCACGTTCATCTGCACAAACAATAGTACGCTGACATACCTCTCAGGAAGCAGATGTGTTCTGTCTCCTAGAGATGAACGTACTTTGTTGTGAAAAGTGCAAATCAATCCCAGAACAACAGCAAAGGACCTTGTGAAGATGCTGGAGGAAACAGGTACAAAAGTATCTATATCCACAATAAAACGAGTCCTATATCGACAAATGTCCTCTCGACTGATGAAATAAAAATAGAACTGTTTGGCCATAATGACCATCAATATGTTTGGAGGAAAAAGGGGGAGGCTTGCAAGCTGAAGAACACCATCCCAACCGTGAAGCACGGCGGTGGCAGCATCATGTTGTGGGGGTGCTTTGCTGCAGGAGGGACTGATGCACTTCACAAAATAGATGGCATCATGAGGTAGGAAAATTATGTGGATATATTGAAGCAACATCTTAAGATATCAGTCAGGAAGTTAAAGCTTGGTCGCAAATGGGTCTTCCAAATGGACAATGACCCTAAGCATACTTCCAAAGTTGTGGCAAAATGGCTTAAGGACAAAAAGTCAAGGTATTGGAGTGGCCACCACAAAGCCCTGACCTCAATCCTATAGAAATTTGTGGACAGAACTGAAAAAGTGTATCTGAGCAAGGAGGCCTACAAACATGACTCAGTTACACCAGCTCTGTCAGGAGGAATGGGCCAAAATTCACACAACTTGTTGTGGGAAGCTTATGGAAGGCTACCCGAAACATTTGACCCAAGTTAAACAATTTAAAGGCAATGCTACCAAATACTAATTGAGCATATGTAAACTTCTGACCCATTGGGAATGTGATGAAAGAAATAAAAGCTGAAATAAATAATTATCTCTACTATTATTCAAACATTTCACATTGTTAAAATAATGTGGTGATCCTAACTGATCTAAGACAGGGAATTCTTACTATGATTAAATGTCAGGAATTGTGAAAAACTGAGTTTAAATGTATTTGGCTAAGGTGTATTTAAACTTCCACTGTATATGGCGCAAATCTGAAATCACACACTATTCCCTATGTCGGGCTCTGGCCAAAAGTGGTGTGTGCTATGTAGGGAATATGGTGGCATTTGGGATCGAGCCTATGACTTACTACAGAGTTCAACAGCGGCATTTAATCATGTATCTTCCGTACTTCATTTTGTAAATAAAGTGTCCGTTCGTGGGCGTATCTACTTCCTGTTTCCGGGCCGGTCAGGTCAGAGGTCAAGCGTCAGGAGGGAAGGTTAATTTGCATAGCGGACTCATGCGCTACAGATGGCTACATTCTCCCACGTCCACAACACAAACGACAATAACAAAACATACAGATACATTGAAATAAATAAAATGACAACGTTAAAGACAGAGATCTTTGTCTAAGTGCCGACCTTTGGTTTAGATACAACAATAATTGATCAGTTCTGTCTCGATCTCGTTCTGCACCGGCCACTAGTCTCCAAATAGGGATTAGTTATAATGTATTATATCTTTGTACATATTGTGTATGTAGATAGACATGCTTTGTATATATTATGACATAACATGTTCAGTAGGTTAATAAAACCGTAAAATTTCAAGACACGTCAGTATATTTAAAGTTAAGTCTACATCAGAGAAATGAAATGTGTTATTTATAACTTTTTTATAACTATGTTATAACTGGAGGATGAGAGACTATTCCCATTAATAAAATATATCACGGCATAGCCTAAAATATATCTCTAGTACATATAGTAGATACCATATACAAAGTATATTTATAATATAGTGTTTCACCATTCACATCTGAGTAACATCAGGGTCAGAGCTGGACAAAGGTCCAAAGGAAGATTCAGTAACTAAGAACCAATCATGTTAACCTGAGGCCTCAACTAAACATTTACCCTTTAAGTACCCTTCAGCAAATACACTTCCCAAAGTACACTTGAGTTCCCTTACCCTCCCTCTATCATAGTTCCCTTACCCTCCCTCTATCATAGTTCCCTTACCCTCCCTCTATCATAGTTCCCTTACCCTCCCTCTATCATAGTTCCCTTACCCTCCCTCTATCATAGTTCCCTTACCCTCCCTCTATCATAGTTCCCTTACCCTCCCTCTATCATAGTTCCCTTACCCTCCCTCTATCATAGTTCCCTTACCCTCCCTCTATCATAGCTCTTTATCACATTACTTTAGGTGTGCAAAAGTTTGTTTCATTTAACTACCATTATCTGTCAAAAATAAAACATATAAAAAAATAAACTAAAATGAAGAGCTAGTCTGGTAGTTTAATATAAATGAGAGCACAGAGTTGGCAGCTACAACTGACAGTCAGGTTACCTCCAGCTGGACACTTGTGAAGGTCACTCACTCCTGAACCAGTAGGTACAACCAAATGATCGATATCTTCATTATTATCATTATTAGTATGAACATTCCATAAGGTCTTAATACCATACAGGTTTCATATATAGTGTTTCTGTACATGACTTTAGTTATTATTAGAGTTCAGTCTATTAGGTATCTATGTAGGCACGTACACACTAGTCCAGGGGTTGCCATGGAAACAGCACGGCCAAGTGTGGTGTGCCATCATCTGACAGGAAATGTCCATTAAAGAAAGAGGAAGAGGCGTGGGTAATCGTTAACCCCCTCCCCCTTTGGATCTGTCAATTTGAAGGTTCCAGGGCCCCTCTGATTGGAGCAGGTAAAGCAGGGTGGTTAGAAGCTAAACCAGGCTAGCTAATCTACTTTCTCCTTTATAGACCCAAAGAGGGGCAGGCTAGCTGGCTAACGTTCAGAGTCGGTCCATGTTAGGAGGCTAACAGAAGAGTAATTAGATGAGTTTGTTGTTTTCTAGTTTGGGGTTTCAGAGTAATTCCTGCTGAGGGGAGCTGAGAATGACTGCATAGACATAATAGTTGGAAAAGGGCAGGGAGGGGCAACAGCCCAAACTCGCCAAATAATATATTTCTATACAAATGTATATATTCCGAATACATTTACAAATGTATATCACACATTAAAATACATTTACAAATGCATAAACAATACATTATTTGGCAAATGTTTTATATTTCACATGTATCCTAAGCTGCATCCCAAAAATATATTTGAAATGTATTTTTTTTCCCGTATGGGAGATGGGAGTCGTGGTGAGTTCAGAAGACCACTGAGGGGCGGTCGTGGGGAGATGTGCGTGTTTGGGGATAGGGGGGTCCTTGGTCAACCCCCTATTGTGGCGGTGGGTGAGGTGCAGTGCTGCCCTGGAAGGTGCCTGTAGCATTGTGGAGGGTTAGGACCCCAGAGGGCTACCCTGGAAAGTGCCTGTAGCAGTGTGGAGGGTTAGGACCCCAGAGGGCTGCCCTGGAAAGTGCCTGTAGCAGTGTGGAGGGTTAGGACCCCAGAGGGCTGCCCTGGAAAGTGCCTGTAGCAGTGTGGAGGGTTAGGACCCCAGAGGGCTGCCCTGGAAAGTGCCTGTAGCAGTGTGGAGGGTTAGGACCCCAGAGGGCTGGCCCTGGAAAGTGCCTGTAGCAGTGTGGAGGGTTAGGACCCCAGAGGGCTGACCTGGAAAGTGCCTGTAGCAATGTGGAGGGTTAGGACCCCAGAGGGCTGGCCTGGAAGGAGCCTGTAGCAGTGTCGAGCGTTAGGACCCCAGAGGTCTGCCCTGGAAAGTGCCTGTAGCAGTGTCCACACAGGGTTAGGACCCCAGAGGGTCAGAACTGGACCCCAGAGAGCTGCCCTGGAAAGTGCCTGTAGCAGTGTGGAGGGTTAGGATCCCAGAGGGCTGCCCTGGAATGTGCCTGTAGCAGTGTGGAGGGTTAGGACCCCAGAGGGCCGCCCTGGAAAGTGTGTGTACAATGTAAACCCCAAGGCATTTTTAACTTAAATCAATGAAATGTCACTTTTACTTCAAATGTTTATGTGGTACTGACTCAAAACGAAATGAGAAGTCACATCAACTCTTTTAAGTTATGATAACAAATCAACTTTTTTTCCCAGCATGCTCTACTGCAGACAGTTTTTTTTTCAAATAGTTTTTCATATGTGTTTTTGCATGTACATTGAGTGATTGATTAATCTTATGCTACACAAAGATACATTTAAAAAAATCTAAAATAATCCAATCATTTACTTAGATTTTTTGGCACCCATTTCTGAAATGGTTTTTCCAGTTTAAATGGTTTCTAGCCCTGGCAGTCATTATAAATGCAGGTTGCGGGTAAATTAAAATGTCAACTGTTTTACACATCACTTTGCAAGCCCGCCTAATGTGATTTTCAGGTAGGGGTGGCAAAAATTGGGTACGTTGTGCGGAAATCCTTCAACCAGGATTTTTTGGAAAATCGAGTAATTTTGGGAAAGATTCCAGAAGTTTGCAACCCTATTCGCAGGCCTGATGTGGCCTGTAAACCATGAGTTTCAGGCCACTGTATTAGGGTAACACTAGGCCTCAAAATAAGGCCTTATGAGATAAGTAATAAAGACTATAATTATAATGATAACATTTATCTTGGAATTCAATTGGTGAAGGTCACAGGGCAAATATAAAAGGAATGAATTCAACAACCATGTCACTAACAAATACAGTAATGGGTGGTAACTCTACAATTCCCTCAAAAAGGCAAGGCATACTGGGAAATTCTATTGGAGGCATGGGTTAGAGGTTCCTGTAAGTCACTCTGGATAAGAGCATCTGCCAAATGACAAAAATGTATATATTAAGTGCAAAGAGTTTCCTCAAACGTTTTGAGTAATGACAGCACATTGGGGCTTACAGTGTAGCTGTGGAGGGTTAGGACCCCAGAGGGCTAGCCTGGAAGGAGCCTGTAGCGGTGTGGAGGGTTAGGACCCCAGAGGGCTGCCCTGGAAGGAGCATGTAGCGGTGTGGAGGGTTAGGACCCCAGAGGGCTGGCCTGGAAGGAGCCTGTAGTGGTGTGGAGGGTTAGGACCCCAGAGGGCTGGCCTGGAAGGAGCCTGTAGCGGTGTGGAGGGTTAGGACCCCAGAGGGCTGGTCTGGAAGGAGCCTGTAGTGGTGTGGAGGGTTAGGACCCCAGAGGGCTGGTCTGGAAGGAGCCTGTAGTGTAGATGCATATGGAGGCAGATCAGTGGTCTGAAGACAGCTTCACCCCAGTCAGACACCAGAAACTCCCCGCACCATTGGACATCTCCTGCAGGGGCAGGGACAACACAGAGTGACGGACAGGCCCAAGAGGTGAAGGGTAAAGGGTGACGTCAAAATGGCCTGAATGGAGATATGGAAGGACTGGGGTGATGATGATGATGATGATGATGATGAAGATGACGCTGTAGCGATACAGGGTCCCAGATGAGATTAGGTAAGAAGTAGAGGCACCATCAGGGGAGAGAGTAAGAGAGAGAGAGAGAGAGAGAGAGAGAGAGAGAGAGAGAGAGAGAGAGACTGACGGATAGAGAAAGAGAGAGAACAGTAGAGCGATGATAGAGTGTAGATGAGAATTTAAGGTAAAACAGACTACAAGTCTACAACATGATGCCTGGAGAGTAGGAATGCGTGCGTGTGTGTGCGTGTGTGTACGATACACTCACAAAGCTGCGTGTTGCGGCAAGACGGTGGCGACGCGGGTTGATGATTGTGCCGCTCAGACTGTGGACCATTGTGCTGCTGCAGTCAGTCTGGTACACACTCCTCTCCATGTTGGCATTGGGGGTGAGAGAACGGGCTGGCCCTCCTACCCCACACTGCAGCCTCCTGACCGGGCTACCACCTAGACACACACAGGGCACAGTCTGGAGGTCAGGGATCATACTCACTATATACACACACAACTTCATACCTATACTAGACTCACAGCTACATACACACAACTATAGTCTGCAGTACCTACCTCTACATCCTGCCTGGAGGCTGGCCCGGTATAGGAAGTCCAGCTCTGAAAACTCTGCCTCCTCAGGGTCACAGGCGTCATGCTGCCCAGGGGCAGGCTGGGAGTTGTAGTTTCGGTAGGGGAGGTGTGGCCTAAAGGGGAGGCGGCGGTCTGGAGGTGTGTCATATGGCGTAACCACGGCATCTGGGCGGTCCACGCTCCAGGAGGACCAATGACGTGTGAAGGTGTTGGCGGCGGAACCTTGATCGGGCCAATGTGTAGAGGCAGTGGAGGGTGAGGGGTGGGGCTGACTGCGGGAGGAGCAGGGGGTGGGTGGACGGTCGGAGTGTGTGTGTGGGTGCTCAGGGTTTGTATGTGAGGATGGAGGGTGTGTGTATTGGGGGTCAGAGTAAGAGTGTGTGTGTGAGGGGGGAGCGTGTGTGTGAGACATATCCCAGAGTCTGAGAGATAGAGAGGGGAGAGAGATGGCCAGGTGTCTGCCAACAGGTCTCACACCCCCAGCCTGTAACAACTCCTCCAGGCTCATTCCCTGTCCTCCCTCACCCCTCCTCACCTGCTCCCCCTTCTCACCCTCCTCAACCTGTGCTGGGGGGTTGTTGGTAGAAGGGCGTGGGAGGGATGAGTGGAGAGGGGGCTGACCAGGGCCCAGGGTTGCATCCTGGTAGGCTGGCCGGACCTCTTCCCCCTCCTGATTGGGCGTCAGCAGTACTTGGAGCGGGCCAGACAGTTCACTGATTGGACCACAGAAGAGAAGGGACACTCAGGAGCCAATCACAATCAGAGTAAATAAAGATTTTTAAAAACACTTCAAATGAAAATGATGGAATATGTAGAAATGAAAGCCTCTTATGTTAGGTTTATGACTGTGTAATGTAGTATTTATAGAGCTACACGGCACTATGTCACCACACATACT
Organism: Oncorhynchus mykiss; assembly: GCF_057628025.1. Classification (NCBI taxonomy): domain Eukaryota; kingdom Metazoa; phylum Chordata; class Actinopteri; order Salmoniformes; family Salmonidae; genus Oncorhynchus; species Oncorhynchus mykiss. Next base: position 11,938,689 of record NC_143037.1, read on the forward strand.
CACACACACCATCCCCCACCCCCCACATTAATTCTCCACATCTCCGCTGGCTGGCTCAGTAATAATTACCCAGAAGCCTTTGCAGCAGTCACCATAAATCACAGGTCTATTTTGATGAATAGAGGAGAGGAGGAAGAGAATAGAGAATACATGAGATAGAGCAGGATACCTGCCATCCAACCCAGCACCAGCCCGTCACAGATATCTCACCATCAAGTACTAGTACAAACCAGTCAAGATCAGCATTGACCAACACAGACAGATACAGACACTGTCCACTCTACTGCACTACACACAGAGGAGGTTTTGGACAGGCAGATCTGGGACACACACAGAGGGGTCCTGGGGTGGTTTTTGGACAAGCAGAGCTGGCACACACACAGAGGGGTCCTGGGGTGGTTTTTGGACAAGCAGAGCTGGGACACACACAGGGGGGTCCTGTGTGGGTTTTGGGGACACACGGGGGACAGTTATTGTACCTGCGATGTCCCTGTGGACTGGCGCTTCCTGTTTCCTGCTCCATATCCTGCTCCTGTGTTATTGGCTCCGCAGTGCTCCTCATGCACGCAGCTACAGTCAATCCACTATGAGAATTAGCCTCATGCAGGGGGCTGAGCACAGCTGAGAATGTTGATGAGAAAGCAGGAGGAGAGATACAGAGAGAGATGGAAATAGAGAGAGATGGAGAGAGAGATACAGAGAGAGATGGAAATAGAGAGAGATGGAGAGAGAGATACAGAGAGAGATGGAAATAGAGAGAGATGGAGAGAGATACAGAGAGAGATGGAAATAGAGAGAGATGGAGAGAGATACAGAGGGAGATGGAAATAGAGAGAAATGGAGAGAGAGATACAGAGAGAGATGGAAATAGAGAGAGATGGAGAGAGATACAGAGGGAGATGGAAATAGAGAGAAATGGAGAGAGAGATACAGAGAGAGATGGAAATATAGAGAGATGGAGAGAGATACAGAGAGAGATGGAAATAGAGAGAGATGGAGAGAGAGATACAGAGGGAGATGGAAATAGAGAGATATGGAGAGAGAGATACAGAGAGAGATGGAAATAGAGAGAGATGGAGAGAGAGATGGAAAACATGAGGAGAACGAAAGAGTACAGGAGGAGAAAAAGAGAGAAAAGGTGAGGTGGAGAAGAGAGAGAGATGGAAAGACAGAGGAATATAATAGAAAGAGAGATGGAAAGAAAGAGAGGAATAGAATAGAAATAGAGGAATTTAATAGAAAGAGGAATAGAACAAAAATAGAGGAATAGAACAGGAAGAGGGGAATAGAATAGAAAGAGAGGAATATAATAGAAATAGATGAATAGAACAGAAATAGAGGAATAGAACAGAAATAGAGGAATAGAATAGAAATAGAGGAATATAATAGAAATAGATGAATAGAACAGAAATAGAGGAATAGAACAGAAATAGAGGAATATAATAGAAATAGAGGAATATAATAGAAATAGATGAATAGAACAGAAATAGAGGAATAGAACAGAAATAGAGGAATAGAATAGAAATAGAGGAATATAATAGAAATAGATGAATAGAACAGAAATAGAGGAATATAATAGAAATAGATGAATAGAACAGAAATAGATGAATAGAACAGAAATAGAGGAATAGAACAGAAATAGAGGAATAGAACAGAAATAGAGGAATATAATAGAAATAGATTAATAGAACAGAAATAGAGGAATAGAACAGAAATAGAGGAATAGAATAGAAATAGAGGAATAGAATAGAAATAGACGAATATAAAATAAATAGAGGAATAGAACAGAAATAGAGGAATAGAATAGAAATAGAGGAATATAATAGAAATAGATGAATAGAACAGAAATAGAGGAATAGAACAGAAATAGAGGAATAGAATAGAAATAGAGGAATATAATAGAAATAGATGAATAGAACAGAAATAGAGGAATATAATAGAAATAGATGAATAGAACAGAAATAGATGAATAGAACAGAAATAGAGGAATAGAACAGAAATAGAGGAATAGAACAGAAATAGAGGAATATAATAGAAATAGATGAATAGAACAGAAATAGAGGAATAGAACAGAAATAGAGGAATAGAATAGAAATAGAGGAATAGAATAGAAATAGACGAATATAAAATAAATAGAGGAATAGAACAGAAATAGAGGAATAGAATAGAAATAGAGGAATATAATAGAAATAGATGAATAGAACAGAAATAGAGGAATAGAACAGAAAGAGAGGAATATAATAGAAATAGAGGAATATAATAGAAATAGATGAATAGAACAGAAATAGAGGAATAGAACAGAAATAGAGGAATAGAATAGAAATAGAGGAATATAATAGAAATAGATGAATAGAACAGAAATAGAGGAATATAATAGAAATAGATGAATAGAACAGAAATAGATGAATAGAACAGAAATAGAGGAATAGAACAGAAATAGAGGAATAGAACAGAAATAGAGGAATATAATAGAAATAGATGAATAGAACAGAAATAGAGGAATAGAACAGAAATAGAGGAATATAATAGAAATAGAGGAATAGAATAGAAATAGACGAATATAAAATAAATAGAGGAATAGAACAGAAATAGAGGAATAGAATAGAAATAGAGGAATAGAACAGAAATAGAGGAATATAATAGAAATAGAGGAATAGAATAGAAATAGAGGAATATAATAGAAATAGAGGAATAGAACAGAAATAGAGGAATAGAATAGAAATAGAAATAGAGGAATAGAACAGAAATAGAGGAATATAATAGAAATAGAGGAATAGAGCAGACAGAGGAATAGAACAGAAATAGAGGAATAGAACAGAAATAGAGGAATAGAATAGAAATAGAGGAATAGAACAGAAAGAGAGGAATAGAATAGAAATAGAGGAATAGAGCAGACAGAGGAATAGAACAGAAATAGAGGAATAGAACAGAAAGAGAGGAATAGAATAGAAATAGAGGAATAGAGCAGACAGAGGAATAGAATAGAAATAGAGGAATAGAACAGAAATAGAGGAATATAATAGAAATAGAGGAATATAATAGAAATAGAGGAATAGAACAGAAATAGAGGAATAGAATAGAAATAGAAATAGAGGAATAGAACAGAAATAGAGGAATATAATAGAAATAGAGGAATAGAGCAGACAGAGGAATAGAACAGAAATAGAGGAATATAATAGAAATAGAGGAATAGAATAGAAATAGAGGAATAGAACAGAAATAGAGGAATAGAACAGAAATAGAGGAATATAATATAAATAGAGGAATAGAACAGAAATAGAGGAATATAACAGAAAGAGAGGAATAGAATAGAAATAGAGGAATAGAGCAGACAGAGGAATAGAATAGAAATAGAGGAATAGAACAGAAATAGAGGAATATAATAGAAATAGAGGAATAGAATAGAAATAGAGGAATATAATAGAAATAGAGGAATAGAATAGAAATAGAGGAATATAATAGAAAGAGGAATAGAACAAAAATAGAGGAATAGAACAGGAAGAGGGGAATAGAATAGAAATAGAGGAATATAATAGAAATAGAGGAATAGAACAGAAATAGAGGAATAGAATAGAAATAGAGGAATATAATAGAAATAGATGAATAGAACAGAAATAGAGGAATAGAACAGAAATAGAGGAATATAATAGAAATAGAGGAATATAATAGAAATAGATGAATAGAACAGAAATAGAGGAATAGAACAGAAATAGAGGAATAGAATAGAAATAGAGGAATATAATAGAAATAGATGAATAGAACAGAAATAGAGGAATATAATAGAAATAGATGAATAGAACAGAAATAGATGAATAGAACAGAAATAGAGGAATAGAACAGAAATAGAGGAATAGAACAGAAATAGAGGAATATAATAGAAATAGATTAATAGAACAGAAATAGAGGAATAGAACAGAAATAGAGGAATAGAATAGAAATAGAGGAATAGAATAGAAATAGACGAATATAAAATAAATAGAGGAATAGAACAGAAATAGAGGAATAGAATAGAAATAGAGGAATATAATAGAAATAGATGAATAGAACAGAAATAGAGGAATAGAACAGAAATAGAGGAATAGAATAGAAATAGAGGAATATAATAGAAATAGATGAATAGAACAGAAATAGAGGAATATAATAGAAATAGATGAATAGAACAGAAATAGATGAATAGAACAGAAATAGAGGAATAGAACAGAAATAGAGGAATAGAACAGAAATAGAGGAATATAATAGAAATAGATGAATAGAACAGAAATAGAGGAATAGAACAGAAATAGAGGAATAGAATAGAAATAGAGGAATAGAATAGAAATAGACGAATATAAAATAAATAGAGGAATAGAACAGAAATAGAGGAATAGAATAGAAATATAGGAATATAATAGAAATAGATGAATAGAACAGAAATAGAGGAATAGAACAGAAAGAGAGGAATATAATAGAAATAGAGGAATATAATAGAAATAGATGAATAGAACAGAAATAGAGGAATAGAACAGAAATAGAGGAATAGAATAGAAATAGAGGAATATAATAGAAATAGATGAATAGAACAGAAATAGAGGAATATAATAGAAATAGATGAATAGAACAGAAATAGATGAATAGAACAGAAATAGAGGAATAGAACAGAAATAGAGGAATAGAACAGAAATAGAGGAATATAATAGAAATAGATGAATAGAACAGAAATAGAGGAATAGAACAGAAATAGAGGAATATAATAGAAATAGAGGAATAGAATAGAAATAGACGAATATAAAATAAATAGAGGAATAGAACAGAAATAGAGGAATAGAATAGAAATAGAGGAATAGAACAGAAATAGAGGAATATAATAGAAATAGAGGAATAGAATAGAAATAGAGGAATATAATAGAAATAGAGGAATAGAACAGAAATAGAGGAATAGAATAGAAATAGAAATAGAGGAATAGAACAGAAATAGAGGAATATAATAGAAATAGAGGAATAGAGCAGACAGAGGAATAGAACAGAAATAGAGGAATAGAACAGAAAGAGAGGAATAGAATAGAAATAGAGGAATAGAACAGAAAGAGAGGAATAGAATAGAAATAGAGGAATAGAGCAGACAGAGGAATAGAACAGAAATAGAGGAATAGAACAGAAAGAGAGGAATAGAATAGAAATAGAGGAATAGAGCAGACAGAGGAATAGAATAGAAATAGAGGAATAGAACAGAAATAGAGGAATATAATAGAAATAGAGGAATATAATAGAAATAGAGGAATAGAACAGAAATAGAGGAATAGAATAGAAATAGAAATAGAGGAATAGAACAGAAATAGAGGAATATAATAGAAATAGAGGAATAGAGCAGACAGAGGAATAGAACAGAAATAGAGGAATATAATATAAATAGAGGAATAGAATAGAAATAGAGGAATAGAACAGAAATAGAGGAATAGAACAGAAATAGAGGAATATAATATAAATAGAGGAATAGAACAGAAATAGAGGAATATAACAGAAAGAGAGGAATAGAATAGAAATAGAGGAATAGAGCAGACAGAGGAATAGAATAGAAATAGAGGAATAGAACAGAAATAGAGGAATATAATAGAAATAGAGGAATAGAATAGAAATAGAGGAATAGAACAGAAATAGAGGAATAGAACAGAAATAGAGGAATATAATATAAATAGAGGAATAGAACAGAAATAGAGGAATATAATATAAATAGAGGAATAGAATAGAAATAGAGGAATAGAACAGAAATAGAGGAATATAATATAAATAGAGGAATAGAATAGAAATAGAGGAATAGAACAGAAATAGAGGAATAGAATATAAATAGAGGAATAGAACAGAAATAGAGGAATATAATAGAAATAGAGGAATATAACAGAAATAGAGGAATAGAATAGAAATAGAGGAATAGAACAGAAATAGAGGAATAGAACAGAAATAGAGGAATATAATATAAATAGAGGAATAGAACAGAAATAGAGGAATAGAACAGAAATAGAGGAATAGAACAGAAATAGAGGAATATAATAGAAATAGAGGAATAGAACAGAAATAGAGGAATAGAACAGAAATAGAGGAATATAATAGAAATAGAGGAATAGAATAGAAATAGAGGAATAGAACAGAATAGAGGAATAGAATATAAATAGAGGAATATAACAGAAATAGAGGGGGAAAGAGGTATGAAGGAAAGACAGAAGAAGAGAAGCAAAGTAGAGGAGTGGTTATGAAGCATGCAAACAGCTCCTTTGTGTGTGTGTGTGTGTGTGTGTGTGTGCGCGCGCGTATGCGTGTTAGTCAATGAGAGAGAGGTGAGGTTTTCAAGAGAGAGCGAGCAGCTGTTGTGCAGCGTTTAGCCTAGTGAGGAGAAGATGCAAGAAATACAACAGGAGAGCAACCATCAAATCTGGGGTACGTTCAGAGACGACAAGCAGGTTCCCAACGAGTCTTATCAACGTTGTCCTGTACTGTGCAGTGAGGTTGCTCTCCTGTTGACGTGTTAGATGGAACCAGGCAGACTGAGGTGGTTAGTATTGGCTTAAAGCACTAACATTAGTAACCCAAAAACCATTGAATCGCATTTCAATAATGCCATTGATTTAGCCGTAGGTTATGTGTGTGTGTGTGTGTGTGTGTGTGTGTGTGTGTGTGTTGAAGGTGAACGACAGGATAAACAGACACAGAGAGTTTGACACAGGAACACACATGCACACCTGATTCAACGAATCCATTAACCACCCAGCGATGGTGTGCGTTAGTGCTGGGCCAAACCAAAAACATGCACACTCTAAAGTCCTCAAGGACCAGCGAGTAGAGAACACTGGTCTATACACTGTTATACCGACACACACACACGCACACACACACACACACACACACACACACACAGTAGGTATCCATAAACAGACCGAAAATGAGAAATTAAACAAAAGTATGTTCTTCTCTCTCATCCCGACGGAAAGACAGGACAGAAAGACAGGACAGAAAGACAGGACAGAAAGACAGGACAGAAAGACAAGACAGAAAGACAAGACAGAAAGACAGGACAGAAAGACAGGACAGAAAGACAGGACAGAAAGACAAGACAGAAAGACAAGACAGAAAGACAGGACAGAAAGACAAGACAGAAAGACAAGACAGAAAGACAGGACAGAAAGACAGGACAGAAAGACAAGACAGAAAGACAGGACAGAAAGACAGGACAGAAAGACAGGACAGAAAGACAAGACAGAAAGACAAGACAGAAAGACAGGACAGAAAGACAAGACAGAAAGACAAGACAGAAAGACAGGACAGAAAGACAAGACAGAAAGACAAGACAGAAATACAGGACGGAAAGACAGGACAGAAAGACAAGACAGAAATACAGGACAGAAAGACAAGACAGAAAGACAAGACAAAAAGACAGGACAGAAAAACCGGACAGAAAGACAGGATGGAAAGACAGGATGGAAAGACAAGACAGAAAGACAAGACAGAAATACAGGACGGAAAGACAGGACAGAAAAACAGGACAGAAAGACAAGACAGAAAGACAGGACAGAAAAACCGGACAGAAAGACAGGACGGAAAGACAGGATGGAAAGACAAGACAGAAAGACAAGACAGAAAGACAAGACAGAAAGACAGGATGGAAAGACAGGATGGAAAGACAGGACAGAAAGACAGGAAGGAAAGACAGGATGGAAAGACAGGAAGGAAAGACAGGATGGAAAGACAGGATGGAAAGACAGGAAGAAAAGACAGGATGGAAAGACAAGACAGAAAGAAAAAAGAGGAACAGACGGACGGGCATGATGACACACACACACACACACACACACACACACACACACACACACACACACACACACACACACACACACACACTAAGACAAACAAACACTAAGACACACACAAACACACTAAGACACACACACAAACACGCACGCTAACACTAACACACGCACGCTAACACACACACGCACGCTAACACACACACACATGCTAACACTCACACACACACACACACACACACACAAACACACACACACAACCACACACACACAACCACACTAACACAGACTCAGACAAACACACACAGACTCAGACAAACACACACACACTAAGACACACACACACACACACACACACACACACACACACACACACACAACACACACACTAAGATACACACACACAGTCTTGTATAACGATCCTTGTGGGGACACACATTTCAGTCTCAAAATCCTATTTTCCCTAACCCTAACCCTGACCAAAACCCTAAACCTTACCCTAACCTCAACCCTAAAACTTACCCTAACCTTAACCCTAACCTTAACCTCAACCTTAACCCTAAAACTTACCCTAACCTCAACCTCAACCTTAACCCTAAAACTTATCCTAACCTCAACCTCAACCTTAACCCTAACCTCAACCTCAACCTTAACCCTAAAACTTACCCTAACCTTAACCCAAACCTTAACCCTAAAACTTACCCTAACCTCAACCTCAACCCTAAAACTTACCCTAACCTCAACCTCAACCTTAACCCTAAAACTTACCCTAACCTCAACCTTAACCCCAAAACTTACCCTAACCTCAACCTCAACCTTAACCCTAAAACGTACCCTAACCTTAACCCTAACCTTAACCCTTACCTTAACCCTTAACCCTAACCTTAACCCTAACCTCAACCTCAACCTTAGCCTCAACCTTAACCCTAACTCCTAACCCTAGCCCTTAACCCTAACCCTAAACCTAACCCTTAACCCTAACCCTAGCTCCTAACCCTAAACCTTAGCCCTAACCCTAGCTCCTAACCCTAACCCTTAACCCTAAACTTACCCCTAACACTAATTTTAACCTGAATATCTGAACCTGAATAACATTTTTGTTGGTTTCTTATTCTTGTGGGTACTTCTGGTCCCTAAAATTATAGATAAACACATTCACATACACACACACACTTTCTCCTTAAAACACACACATATACACACACACACAAACTTTTTCCTTAAAACACAGACACATACTCACACATTCTCTCTCTCTCTCACACACACACACACACACACACCCTCCCCGTCGTCACCTTGGTGTTGTAGCTGGTCTAAGTCCATGTATTTGGAGGGTCTGGGGTTAAATCCCACGGCAGCTTCTCTCTCCGACTCCTTCCTCCTCTGCTGCTCCTGCTGCCTCGCTCTCCTCACTACCTCCTCCTGAAGCTCATCCAGCTCGCTACGGCCAGCGCCTGCACACACACACACACACACACACACACACACACACACACACACACACACACACACACACCTTATGCATACGCACACATGCACACACACATACTCGCACACACACACACACACAAGCAAGCACACACGCACGCACGCATGCACACACACACACACACAAATGCGTGCGCAAATACACACATGCACGGGAACGTGGGAGAAACAAACATGTATAAATATTGTACAAACACACACATATTCTACCACTCTGATACCGTTAGATATCTCACACACAGACACACACCCAGGTTGTTGTTGCAGCCCCAGAGAGGTGCTGGCAGCTCCTGCAGGATGGCACTAGTGCTCTTAGACTTGGGCACCGTGCGCCATGATGGACCAGACATCAACACACGCTTCTGACCTACCTCCCTGAGAGAGAAGGAGAGAAACGATGTGAGACTACAAAACATATGTAACAGTATGTGTGTGTGTGCGTACGTGTGTGTGTACCTGTCAGGGCTGCTCTCATAACCACTCTCCATCCTCTGGATCAGACGAGGCTGAGACTCCGCCCCTCTCAACGTGGGAGGAGGGGGGCAGTCCGCGCCATTGCCTAGCAACCCAGGCATCCCTGCCACCCCCTCTGTATCTCCCCCCACACCACCTACGGCCCTCTCTCTTGCCCCCTGCAGATCAGCCGTGTTAGTTGGACAGTGTTGTTGAAACTCAGAAGGTAGAGGGGGCCCAGGCAGGGTCCTGTAGCCCAGCGGAGAGCCTCTCTGGCAGGTGAAGATGCTGTCGATGTTCAGGGCTTCCCTCCGTGGCCTCCAGGCCGGCCGGTAACTTCGACCCCCAGGCGAACTGGAGAGGATAGGTTACATTTTACACATGAGTCAAAACACTTGACAAAATACTGCAGCAGGTATTGTAATACGTTTGGAGAACTCAAACTTTAACAAATATATTAAATAAGGCTTCTACTGTGCATGCACTTTGTACAGTAACACCCACATGGACTAGTATATATATGTCAGTATATACACTATACAGTGCCTTGCGAAAGTATTCGGCCCCCTTGAACTTTGCGACCTTTTGCCACATTTCAGGCTTCAAACATAAAGATATAAAGCTGTATTTTTTTGTGAAGAATCAACAACAAGTGGGACACAATCATGAAGTGGAACGACATTTATTGGATATTTCAAACTTTTTTAACAAATCAAAAACTGAAAAATTGGGCGTGCAAAATTATTCAGCCCCTTTACTTTCAGTGCAGCAAACTCTCTCCAGAAGTTCAGTGAGGATCTCTGAATGATCCAATGTTGACCTAAATGACTAATGATGATAAATACAATCCACCTGTGTGTAATCAAGTCTCCGTATAAATGCACCTGCACTGTGATAGTCTCAGAGGTCCGTCAAAAGCGCAGAGAGCATCATGAAGAACAAGGAACACACCAGGCAGGTCCGAGATACTGTTGTGAAGAAGTTTAAAGCCGGATTTGGATACAAAAAGATTTCCCAAGCTTTAAACATCCCAAGGAGCACTGTGCAAGCGATAATATTGAAATGGAAGGAGTATCAGACCACTGCAAATCTACCAAGACCTGGCCGTCCCTCTAAACTTTCAGCTCATACAAGGAGAAGACTGATCAGAGATGCAGCCAAGAGGCCCATGATCACTCTGGATGAACTGCAGAGATCTACAGCTGAGGTGGGAGACTCTGTCCATAGGACAACAATCAGTCGTATATTGCACAAATCTGGCCTTTATGGAAGAGTGGCAAGAAGAAAGCCATTTCTTAAAGATATCCATAAAAAGTGTTGTTTAAAGTTTGCCACAAGCCACCTGGGAGACACACCAAACATGTGGAAGAAGGTGCTCTGGTCAGATGAAACCAAAATTGAACTTTTTGGCAACAATGCAAAACGTTATGTTTGGCGTAAAATCAACACAGCTGAACACACCATCCCCACTGTCAAACATGGTGGTGGCAGCATCATGGTTTGGGCCTGCTTTTCTTCAGCAGGGACAGGGAAGATGGTTAAAATTGATGGGAAGATGGATGAAGCCAAATACAGGACCATTCTGGAAGAAAACCT
>NC_143037.1:11960000-11962500 GCF_057628025.1 Oncorhynchus mykiss
CATCAGCATTTATGGGTTTGATTACAGGCTCAAAATGGCCAGAAACAAATAACTTTCTTTTGAAACTCGTCAGTCTATTCTTGTTCTGAGAAATGAAGGCTATTCCATGCGAGAAATTGCCAAGAAACTGAAGATCTCGTACAACGCTGTGTACTACCTCCTTCACAGAACAGCGCAAACTGGCTCTAACCAGAATAGAAAGAGGAGTGGGAGGCCCCGGCGCACAACTGAGAAAGAGGACAAGTACATTTGAGTGTCTAGTTTGAGAAATAGAAGCCGCACAAATCCTCAACTGGCAGCTTCATTAAATAGTACCAAAACACCAGTCTCAACATCAACAGTGAAGAGGCAACTCCGGGACTGGCCTTCTAGGCAGAGTTGCAAAGAAAAAGCCATATCTCAGACTTATGGACAGACAAATCTAAGTTTGAGGTGTTTGGATCACAAAGAAGAACATTTGTGAGACGCAGAAAAAATGAAAAGATGCTAGAGGAGAGGAGTGCTTGACACCATCTGTCAAGCATGGTGGAGGCAATGTGATGGTTAGGGTTAGCCTATATCCCTCTGTCCCAAACCCCCGACTTCCCTTGTTCTCCCTCTCTCTATCCTCCATCCCTCTCCAGGGTTCTCACTCTCCCCTCCTCCAAAAACTTTCCTCCTCCTCTCCTTTCCTCCTCCTCTCCCCTCTTCCTCTCCCCTCACCATCTCTCCCCCTCCTCTGTCTGTTGACTAAAAACTCCATCTCTTATTAGCTGAAAATCACACTGGGATAAACACTGATACACTGCGATAAACACTGATACACTGGGATAAACACTGACACTGGGATAAACACTGACACGCTTGGATAAACACTGACACTGGGATAAACACTGACACAGTGGAATAAACACTTTCACACTGGGATAAACACAGACACACTGGGATAAACACTGACACTGGGATAAACACTGAAACACTGGGATAAACACTGACACACTGGGATAAACACTGACACACTGGGATAAACACTGACACACTGGGATAAACGCTATAATACTGGGATAAACACTGACACACTGGGATAAACACTGTCACACTGGGATAAACACTGACACACTGCGATAAACACTGATACACTGGGATAAACACTGACACTGGGATAAACACTGTCACACTGGTATAAACACTGACACACTGGGATAAACACAGAAACACTGGGATAAACACTGACACACTGGGATAAACACTGACACACTGGGATAAACACTGACACTGGGATAAACACTGTCACACTGGTATAAACACTGACACACTGGGATAAACACAGAAACACTGGGATAAACACTGACACTGGGATAAACACTGTCACACTGCTATAAACACTGTCACACTAGGATAAACACTGACACACTGGGATAAACACTGACACACTGGGATAAACACTGATACACTGGGATAAACACTGACACTGGGATAAACACTGATACACTGGGATAAACACAGACACACTGGGATGAACTCTGATACACTGGGATAAACACTGAAACACTGGAATAAACACAGACACTGGGATAAACACTGACACTGGGATAAACACTGATACACTGGGATAAACACTGATACACTTGGATAAACACTGAAACACTGGGATAAACACTGATACACTGAGATAAACACTGAAACACTGGGATAAACACTGTCACACTGGAATAAACACTATCACACTGGGATAAACACTGACACACTGGGATAAACACTGTCACACTGGAATAAACACTATCACACTAGGATAAACCCTGATACACTGGGATAAACACTGATACACTGGGTTAAACACTGTCATACTGGAATAAATACAATCACACTGGGATAAACACTGATACACTGGGATAAACACTGATACACTGGGATAAACACTGACACACTGGGATAAACACTGTCACACTGGGATAAACTCTGATACACTGGGATAAACACTGACACTGGGATAAACACTGAAACACTGGGATAAACACTGACACACTGGGATAAACACTGACACACTGGGATAAACACTGACACACTGGGATAAACGCTATAATACTGGGATAAACACTGACACACTGGGATAAACACTGTCACACTGGGATAAACACTGACACACTGCGATAAACACTGATACACTGGGATAAACACTGACACTGGGATAAACACTGTCACACTGGTATAAACACTGACACACTGGGATAAACACAGAAACACTGGGATAAACACTGACACACTGGGATAAACACTGACACACTGGGATAAACACTGACACTGGGATAAACACTGTCACACTGGTATAAACACTGACACACTGGGATAAACACAGAAACACTGGGATAAACACTGACACTGGGATAAACACTGTCACACTGCTATAAACACTGTCACACTGGGATAAACACTGACACACTGGGATAAACACTGACACACTGGGATAAACACTGATACACTGGGATAAACACTGACACTGGGATAAACACTGATACACTGG
>NC_143037.1:11967500-11992500 GCF_057628025.1 Oncorhynchus mykiss
TTATTTTTACTATTTTCTACATTGTAGAATAATAGTGAAGACGTCAAAACTATGAAATAACACATATGGAGTCATGTAGTAACCAAAAAAGTGTTAAACAAATCAAAATATATTTTATATTTGAGATTCTTCAAAGTTGTATTTCATTTATTTATTTATTTATTCTTTATTTAACTCGGCAAGTCAGTTAAAAACTTTTTGTGACTCCCCATCCCGGGTCCGGGAGCGTAATCATCGCCTGACACCAATTAGCATAACGCAACGGACATAACTATTCCTAGAAAATCTTCCTATTCATGAAAATCACAAGTGAAATATATTGGAATTGTTAATCACCCTGTCATCTCAGATTTTCAAAATGTGCTTTACAGCCAAAGCTAGACAAGCATTTGTGTAAGTTTATCGATAGCCTAGCATAGCATTATGCCCTGCTAGCAGCAGGCAACCTTGTCACGGAAATCAGAAAAGCAATCAAATTAAATCGTTTACCTTTGATGAACTTCGGATGTTTTCACTCACGAGACTCCCGGGTAGATAGCCAAAGTTAATTTTTTCCAAAAAGCTTATTTTTGTAGGCGAAATAGCTCCGTTTGTTCTTCACGTTTGAGAAATCGCCCGGAAATTGCAGTCACGAAAACGGCAAAAAATATTCCAAATTAGCTCCATAATATCGACAGAAACATGGCAAACGTTGTTTATAATCAATCCTCAAGGTGTTTTTCAAATATCTATCGATAGATAATATATCCGTCGGGCCAATTCGTTTTTCAGTAGGACCGATTGGAGTAATGGCTACCTCTGTATTTTACGCTAGAGTCACCCTGGGAGCCATCAGGTGACCACTTACGCAATGTAGCCGCCTACGGCTATTCTTCAACATAAATGCGTAAAACAATGCTGTAGACACCTTGGGGAATACGTATAAAGCGTAAGCTGGTTGATAGCACATTCACAGCTCAATAGGGACTCATTGGAAAGCAGCGCTTTCAAAATATGGGGCACTTCCGGATTGGATTTTTCTCAGGCTTTCGCCTGCAACATCAGTTCTGTTATACTCACAGACAATATCTTTACAGTTTTGGAAACGTTAGAGTGTTTTCTATCCAAAGCTGTCAATTATATGCATATTCTAGCATCTTGTCCTGACAAAATATCCCGTCTAAAATGGGAACGTTTTTTTTCATGGAGCCAGTGGCTGTACAGGGATCTGGTATGCAGACCATGGCTATGAAGAGGGGGCTAGCCATGGAGCCAGTGGCTGTACAGGGATCTGGTATACAGACCATGGCTATGAAGAGGGGGCTAGTCATGGAGCCAGCGGCTGTACAGGGATCTGGTATGCAGATGCAGACCATGGAGATGAAGAGGGGGCTAGCCATGGAGCCAGTGGCTGTACAGGGATCTGGTATGCAGATGCAGACCATGGAGATGAAGAGGGGGCTGGTCATGGAGCCAGCGGCTGTACAGGGATCTGGTATACAGACCATGGAGATGAAGAGGGGGCTAGTCATGGAGCCAGCGGCTGTACAGGGATCTGGTATGCAGACCATGGAGATGAAGGGGGCTAGCCATGGAGCCAGTGGCTGTACAGGGATCTGGTATACAGACCATGGAGATGAAGAGGGGCTGGTCATGGAGCCAGTGGATGTACAGGTGTACTGCACACTGAAGAATGTTAACATCTTTCCATGTGGCTTCGTAGTGCACCCAGATGCTCCGTGGTTAGGATCCTCTCCAGATGGAATCATATTTGATCCCAGACCCTTAGAGGTCAAGTGCCCAAATGTACCAAGTTATGTTGACTGCCCTTACCTGAAGATACAGAATGGAGAGCTGAAGTTGAAGAGATCTCATGCTTCCTACTGGCAGGTGCAAGGTCAAATCATTCTCACAGGTTGTAGCTGGTGTGACTGTCATCTGTGCACAGATCTACATGTTTCAAAAACTACAAGAGAGAAGGTTGAGCACTTACTTTTACCACTACCTGCAGAAGTGTCTCTCGCACCTGAATGGATCCCCTGCATGGGTGCCAAGTTTAGTGGTTTTATGAAAAATAAGTATTGATGTTCTTGTGAAGAAATCTACAGTAGAATAGATTTGTTTAAAAAAATGTATTTCAGCAAATGTTCAAGAGTTCAGTTAATCAATCACACATCTCCAACATTGTATTCAATCTTGCATTCTGGCTGTACTGTGTTTACTTGATTTCTTCCCTCCACCCCTGTTACTCATTGCCTAATTAAAGCCAATACCAGCTCCACACAAACGGATATTCACTACAACACAAATGATTGATACATGTGGTAGATAAACCAATTATTATTTATAAATAAACACATGTACATTTACACTGGCTTGGCCCGTGCTCTGGACCGGATCAGAGACAGCACAGTCCACAGGCAGCGCACCTTGTTCTTCATCCCCCTCAGTCGGAGCAGGAGGTTTCAGTCTTCTTTCCCAAACACCAGGTCTCTTTTGAATGTGCCAGTTCCACGCGAAGACAGTAGGAACAACACCTCTTGTTGTCGCCCCCCAATTTTTCCCTCAACTAAGTCACTTTCGATGATATGTGTACTACACACCTCTGTGTGTTTGGTGACAGTAAAGTTGTCACGACGTACTGCCACTAGCCACCTCTTTCTGAGCTCTACATGGACTGGGAAACGATGGAAGCCCACAATACCATTACATTTGGAAGAAACTGAACACAGAGGCACTGAACAATGTTCATTAGCACCTCCTTCATGGGGCTGTCATTTAAACGTAGTCATCGCAAACTATTTCAGTCAGAAATGCATCGACGATAGCTAGTAAGCTAATGATAAAAACAATAGCAGAACTCGCTCCGGAAGTCATCAACCCGGTCGGAAGGAAATTAGAACGTTGGAGGCGGAATAGAGCCTATTGGGGTAAGTAACTGTCTGTCTGATGTTCAAAAGTTCTTGTTGGTTGTAAGAAATAATAACGGATACATTTCGAAAAAATGATTACCATGCCAATAGGACCTGATGGAGGGACAATAGAGCCCTGATTACCAGGCTATTAGGACCTGATGAAGGGACGATAGAGCCCTGATTACCAGGCTATTAGCACCTGATGGAGGGACAATAGAGCCCTGATTACCAGGCTATTAGGACCTGATGGAGGGATAATAGAGCCCTGAGTACCAGGCTATTAGGACCTGATGGAGGGACAATAGAGCCCTGAGTACTAGGCCAATAGGACCTGATGGAGGGATAATAGAGCCCTGAGTACCAGGCCAATAGGACCTGATGGAGGGATAATAGAGCCCTGAGTACCAGGCCATTAGGATCTGATGATCGTTAGCGAGATGGGTACTGCTAATGCATGTCCAGAGTGAATAAGAGGAGATTACCGTAACGTAATCAACGGTAACGTAGAGTTTTACTGCCAGTGTAGCGGTAATAAGTTCACCTCTAGGTGTTATAAAAAAATTAACTGTTGTCTGATCAGCAGACAGAATCCGTTCAACCAACTCATTGCAGTTAGCATTACTATTGCCTCACACATACACCAACCATGCTGCTTCAGATACCAGCCAGTATGCCTGTGTGTGTGTGTGTGTGTGTGTGTGTGTGTGTGTGTGTGTGTGTGTGTGTGTGTGTGTGTGTGTGCGTGTGCGTGCGTGTGCGTGCGTGTGTGCGGCACCCCAGCGTGGGTTCTGCTGGCTCAGCACTTTCGGTCAGCCAATTAATTTCACAGCGGCTCAGGAGATAGAACAGCGTGTAAAACACACACACACACATACACCGCTACAAACACACTTATACACACACATAGTACACACCGACAACACTACATTATACAATGCTGACGTCTCTGTACACACCAACACTGCTACACTACACAATGTACTCAGACAGACACACACACACACATACTGTACACACAGCCTCATTAGAATGCTTTATAGAACACACACACTCATAATAGCTAAATAAGTGCTCATGAGAATGAAGGGCCCTTGGAGACCTACCTTGAGGGCACAGAAGATACAGGAGTCTTCCATACACTTGTGGGTGGTCAGCTGGCGGAAACTTCTACGGAAGATATCCAGATGCCACAGGACCTAAAGAGAAAACATACACTTGATATCTTTACATGTTTTGTATATTTTATATCTTTACATTTTTAAAGGTCCAATGCTGAGGTTTTTATCTCAATATCAAATATTTTCTGGGTAACAATTAAGTACCTAACTGTGATTGTCTTCAATTAAAATGGTCAAAAAGAAAGGAGCAATTTCTCAAGCAAGAATTTAGACAGTGGTCTGAGTGGGGAGGGGAAAAAGGAAAACTAGCTGTTTTCTTATTTGACTATATAACTCATTTTGATGTCACCAGGCAGGCCAAAACTACATCCCATCAAAAGAAGGGAATTACCATAATTTCACAATATTATTCCAATCTCATAATGTGGAAATATAAAACACAGAACAATTATGTTTTTGACTGCACTGGGCCTTTAAGGGGAGGCAGGAAACCGAGAGGTTGGACCAGCAACCGAAGGGTTGACGGTTCGAATCCCAGTTCTGCTGGGAAACAGTTAGTGTGATGTGAGTCGGATACAGTATTGTGACAGCAAAGTTTCAGCCTTATTTACAACAGTGTGTGTTAAGGGTTAAAGGTTAAAGGGGAGGATGGTGACAGATTGCATGCTGATACTTCCCTCTGTCCTCCCTCTTCCCTCTGACCTCCCTTCCCTCTCTCCTCCATCTTCCCTCTATCCTCCATCTCCCCTCCCTTTTCCCGATGTCCTCCTTCATCCCTCTCTTCTCCATCTTCCCTCTGCCCTTCCGCTTCCCTCTCTCCCCCCCACTTCCCTCTCTCCTTCCTCTTCCCTCTCTCCTCCCTTTTCCCCCTCTCCTCCATCCCTCCTTAGTTTATTTATTTATTTATTTATTTATACATCACCACAGCGCAGGGAAGACATATTCTACCCCAAACTCTCTCTCTCTCTCTCATTTCAATTTAATGGGCTTTATTGGCGTGGGAAACATATGTTTTCCTTTCCAAAGCAAGTGAAATAGATAATAAACAACAGTGAAATAGATAATAAACAACAGTGAAATAGATAATAAACAACAGTGAAATAGATAATAAACAACAGTGAAATAGATAATAAACAACAGTGAAATAGATAATAAACAACAGTGAAATAGATAATAAACAACAGTGAAATAGATCATAAACAACAGTGAAATAGATCATAAACAACAGTGAAATAGATAATAAACAACAGTGAAATAGATAATAAACAACAGTGAAATAGATCATAAACAACAGTGAAATAGATAATAAACAACAGTGAAATAGATAATAAACAACAGTGAAATAGATCATAAACAACAGTGAAATAGATAATAAACAACAGTGAAATAGATAATAAACAACAGTGAAATAGATAATAAACAACAGTGAAATAGATAATAAACAACAGTGAAATAGATCATAAACAACAGTGAAATAGATAATAAACAACAGTGAAATAGATAATAAACAACAGTGAAATAGATCATAAACAACAGTGAAATAGATAATAAACAACAGTGAAATAGATAATAAACAACAGTGAAATAGATCATAAACAACAGTGAAATAGATCATAAACAACAGTGAAATAGATAATAAACAACAGTGAAATAGATCATAAACAACAGTGAAATAGATCATAAACAACAGTGAAATAAACAATACATTTTTTTATAAATATTATACTCACATAAGTTCCAAAAGAATAAAGACATTTCAAATGTCACATTGTGTCTATATACAGTGTTGTAACAATGTGCAAATGGTTAAAGTACAAAAGGGACAATAAATAAACATAAATATGGGTTGTATTTACAATGGTGTTTGTTCTTCACTGGTTGCCCTTTTCTTGTGTCAACAGGTCACACATCCTGTTGCTGTGATTGTTCACTGTGGTATTTCACCCAGTTGATATGGGAGTTTATCAAAACTGGGTTTGTTTTCTAATTCTTTGTTTTTCTCTCTCTATATATATATATATATATATATATATATATATATATATATACAGTGCCTTGCGAAAGTATTCGGCCCCCTTGAACTTTGCGACCTTTTGCCACATTTCAGGCTTCAAACATAAAGATATAAAACTGTATTTTGTTGTGAAGAATCAACAACAAGTGGGACACAATCATGAAGTGGAACGACATTTATTGGATATTTCAAACTTTTTTAACAAATCAAAAACTGAAAAATTGGGCGTGCAAAATTATTCAGCCCCCTTAAGTTAATACTTTGTAGCGCCACCTTTTGCTGCGATTACAGCTGTAAGTCGCTTGGGGTATGTCTCTATCAGTTTTGCACATCGAGAGACTGACATTTTTTCCCATTCCTCCTTGCAAAACAGCTCGAGCTCAGTGAGGTTGGATGGAGAGCATTTGTGAACAGCAGTTTTCAGTTCTTTCCACAGATTCTCGATTGGATTCAGGTCTGGACTTTGACTTGGCCATTCTAACACCTGGATATGTTTATTTTTTAACCATTCCATTGTAGATTTTGCTTTATGTTTTGGATCATTGTCTTGTTGGAAGACAAATCTCCGTCCCAGTCTCAGGTCTTTTGCAGACTCCATCAGGTTTTCTTCCAGAATGGTCCTGTATTTGGCTCCATCCATCTTCCCATCAATTTTAACCATCTTCCCTGTCCCTGCTGAAGAAAAGCAGGCCCAAACCATGATGCTGCCACCACCATGTTTGACAGTGGGGATGGTGCGTTCAGCTGTGTTGCTTTTACGCCAAACATAACATTTTGCATTGTTGCCAAAAAGTTCCATTTTGGTTTCATCTGACCAGAGCACCTTCTTCCACATGTTTGGTGTGTCTCCCAGGTGGCTTGTGGCAAACTTTAAACTACACTTTTTATGGATATCTTTAAGAAATGGCTTTCTTCTTGCCACTCTTCCATAAAGGCCAGATTTGTGCAATATACGACTGATTGTTGTCCTATGGACAGAGTCTCCCACCTCAGCTGTAGATCTCTGCAGTTCATCCAGAGTGATCATGGGCCTCTTGGCTGCATCTCTGATCAGTCTTCTCCTTGTATGAGCTGAAAGTTTAGAGGGACGGCCAGGTCTTGGTAGATTTGCAGTGGTCCGATACTCCTTCCATTTCAATATTATCGCTTGCACAGTGCTCCTTGGGATGTTTAAAGCTTGGGAAATCGTTTTGTATCCAAATCCGGCTTTAAACTTCTTCACAACAGTATCTCGGACCTGCCTGGTGTGTTCCTTGTTCTTCATGATGCTCTCTGCGCTTTTGACGGACCTCTGAGACTATCACAGTGCAGGTGCATTTATACGGAGACTTGATTACACACAGGTGGATTGTATTTATCATCATTAGTCATTTAGGTCAACATTAGATCATTCAGAGATCCTCACTGAACTTCTGGAGAGAGTTTGCTGCACTGAAAGTAAAGGGGCTGAATAATTTTGCACGCCCAATTTTTCAGTTTTAGATTTGTTAAAAAAGTTTGAAATATCCAATAAATGTCTTTCCACTTCATGATTGTGTCCCTTGTTGTTGATTCTTAACAAAAAAATACAGTTTTATATCTTTATGTTTGAAGCCTGAAATGTGGCCAAAGGTCGCAAAGTTCAAGGGGGCCGAATACTTTCGCAAGGCACTGTATATATATATATATATATATATAATATCTCCTTCTTCTCTCCCTCTATCATTGTCTATTTTTCTCTCTGTCTTTGTCTCTCTTTCTCTCTATCGCTCTCTGTATCTTTCCCATCATGGCTCTGCGGGACTCAGAGAGTGAGAGATCACTGAGAATGACAGTCCAGCATAGTCTGTGTGTGTGTGTGTGTGTGTGTGTGTGTGTGTGTGTGTGTGTGTGTGTGTGTGTATGTGCGGGTGTGTGCATGCGTGCGTTCGTACCTGCAGAGCACTGTTTAGGAAGCAGCTGTTCTGTCCAGGTTCGTTGCTAAGGCCTTTAATCGGGGCGAAGGAGGCCATAGTCCGAGGGGTCGTGATCAGTCCCTGTAGCCCTCCACCAGGATCTCCGCTGCCACCGCCTGACGCAAAGTAGTTCCTCTTCCACGACATCACATCCTGCTGGGCGCTCCCGTCACCAGGGAGGGACAGGGGAATGAGATGGAGCAACGTGTTCTAAGTTACTCCCATTAGAGAGAGAATGACAAACAAAGAGAATAGGGAGACAGAGCGATGGAGAGCTTTGGTCTCTTTCTGGTAAGTTTTGCCAGGCAGGTGTCTTCAGTCCTTCCACAGTCCTTTACTTCTGTTCAGCCAAATATCTCTTCTCTGCTCTCACTCTGCCTGCAAGAAACAAACCACACAACACAATCACCACATCTCTTATACAGTACCGCACACACACAACAAACAGACCTCCAGTATAGGACATATTTCAACAGCCACTGAACACGCCGATTGGCAGGTGTGTTTTTCTGTTGCTCATTAGAAAAACGAGATTTCAGTTTCCTGACCGATTCAGAGATCAGTTAATAATGTTTGTCCCCCATAAAGCAACTTCAGACGGGGAAGCCCATTTCACTTCCTCTAAATCCCCAGAATGAATCTAAAATAACTCCAGAAAATCAGGAATTCATTTTGACGTTTTTTTGCAGAGGATATTTTGGTTGAGCAATTTTACATCTAACTAAGGTGTTTGGTGCAGTATTCTGGAGCTGCTGGGAGGATCTGTCTCACATCGTCAAATCAAAACCCAACCTTCATTTACCCGTTGTGATGCACAGATGTTCCAAACTCTGTTTTAGACCAGACTGACTTCATGACCAAAATGATCCTATTTATTTGTCGTCAACATTGTCACTAGAATAACTGTTCCTGACACATTGATGCCAGATAGACCGTTTTCAAAGGGATTTTGTTGCATGTTAAAGGCAGTCGCTCTTTAACTGCACAGGAAATACCATTTCACAATATTGTAGCCTGAATGGTCATGCAACTCATAGTATGGAGTATAGTAGTGTACAGTAACGGTAAGCTGCTGACATCAATGTATTTTTCTCAGTTATGCCATTACTGGAGAGTTTTATCTGGGATATATTATAAAGCAGTATTACTCACAGTGTGTGTGTGTGTGTGTGTGTGTGTGTGTGTGTGTGTGTGTGTGTGTGTGTGTGTGTGTGTGTGTGTGTGTGTGTGTGTGTGTGTGTGTGTGTGTGTGTGTGTGTGTAAACAGGTTGCATAACAGACTGGCCAGTAGCGGAGCCGCAGTGCCCTCCCTCCCCCCGTTGCCGTGCTGTGCTGCCATAGCGACCCCTTGGCGATGGGCCAGATGTCACAGGAATGCTGCGATGTACGGGTGGTGTGTGTCTGCATGTGTGTGTGTGTGTGTGTGTGTGTGTGTGGATGGATGGTTGGAGTGGGCTGTTACTATAGCGATGGCTACAGTAGAACATGGTCTGTGGCATTAGAGATACAGTGTGTACCCTGCTGTACATAGTGTACAGTTATTAACACAACATTAGCTACAGGTAGGGCTGTGGCGGTCATGACATTTTGTCAGCCGTGGATTGTCAAGCAAATAACTGAACGTTAATTAACATAAACACATTTAGCATCTCCTGGCATCCACTGATGTGACGTGGTGAGGTTGAACCCAGGTGCAGAGAAGAGACCAGACGAGGAATCAGTGGTTCAGGATAAACGTAATACTTTACTGAGAAACGGTAGTCGCAGGATCACAGTACACTTGAAAAACAACAAACACTAAGTTTCAAAAAACTAACCCAGGAAACAAACGCACACAGTAAACAATTCCAGCTTCAGCAAAGGATACCAGAAAACACACCAATTTCAACAGTGACGTCATAATGAGTAAATAGGACACACCTGAGTGCCGTTAATTTCTCTAGAATGGTCTCTGCTGCCCTATGGCGACAGCAGGAACCATGACAACCTGAGTCTCGTTAATTTCTCTAGGACGGTCTCTGGCGCCTTCTGGTGACAGCTGTAACCATGACAACCAGAGTGTCGTTAACCTCCCTTGGGTAGGGGGCAGTAGTTTCACGTCCGGATGAAAAGCGTGGCCAAACTGCCTGTTACTCAGGCCCAGAAGCTAGGATATGCATATAATTGGTAGATTTGGATAGAAAACACTCTAAAGTTTCTAAAACTGTTAAAATAATGTCTGTGAGTATAACAGAACTGATAAGGCAGGCAAAACCCTGAAGACAAACCATCCCAAAAAAGTTTGGTAGGCTACCAATGACCATACAGGAGCATCAGATCTTGGAGAAGCCTAATTACCATGGAATTTCACTGCCTTCTGACTCTTGACCGCCGGTGTGATCACCATAACAGCCCTAACTACAGGACATAAACAGCTAACCAATGAATCACACCTTCATGTTTGGTTGGAGCAAGAAGCATATGACTCTTTGCTACTCTAATAACACTGTAATGTTTGGGTGAGAATGAGAGAGGAACATAGGGAGGGTCAAATGAGGGACATGTTGAGAGAAACAGAGGGAGGGGGAGAGAGAAACAGAGGGAGGGGGAGAGAGAAACAGAGGGAGGGGGAGAGAGAAACAGAGGGAGGAGGAGAGAGAAACAGAGGGAGGAGGAGAGAGAAACAGAGGGAGGGGGAGAGAGAAACAGAGGGAGGGGGAGAGAGAAACAGAGGGAGGAGGAGAGAGAAACAGGGAGGGAGAGCGAAACAGAGGGAGGAGGAGAGAGAAACAGAGGGAGGGAGAGAGAAACAGAGGGAGGGACAAATTATAATTAACAGCAGACTCGTACATTTCCTCAGTGAAAACAATGGACTGAGCAAATGTCAAATTGACTTTTTACCAAATTACCGTACGACAGACCATGTATTCACCCTGCACACCCTAATTGACAAACAAACAAACCAAAACAAAGGCACAGTCTTCTCATGCTTTGTTGATTTCAAAAAAGCGTTTGACTCAATTTGGCAAAATGATGGAAAACAGTGTTGGGGGAAAACATACAACATTATAAAATCCATGTACACAAACAACAAGTCCCCTGGTTAAAATTGGCAGAAAACACACACATTTCTTTCCACAGGGCTGTGGGGGAGACAGGGATACAGCTTGAGCCCGACCCTCTTCAACATATATATCAATGAATTGGTGAGGGCACTAGAACAGTCTGCAGCAGCTGGCCTCACCCTACTAGAATCTGAAGTCAAATGTCTGTTTGCTGATGATCTGGTGCTTCTGTCCCCAACCAAGGAGGGCCTACAGCAGCACCTAGATCTTCTGCACAGATTCTGTCAGACCTGGGCCCTGACAGTAAATCTCAGTAAGACAAAAAGAATGGTGTTCCAAAAATGTACAGTCACCAGGACCCCAAATACAAATTCCATCTAGACATCATTGCCCAAGAGCACACACAAATATGTACATACCTCGGCCTAAACATCAGCGCCACAGGTAACTTCCACAAAGCTGTGAATGAGCTGAGGCACAAGGCTAGAAGGGCCTTCTATGCCATCAAAAGGAACATATAATTTGACATACCAATTAGGATCTGGCAAAAAATACTTGAATCAGTTAAAGAACCCATTTCCCTTTATGGTTGTGAGGTCTGGGGTCCGCTCACCAACCAAGAATTCACAAGATGGGACAAATACCAAATTGAGATTCGGCATGCATAATTCTGCAAAAATATCCTCAGGGTATTGGTGTAAAACACCAAATAATGCATGCAGAGCAGAATTAGGCCGATACCCGCTAATTATCAAAATCCAGGAAAGAGACAATAAATTCTACAACCACCTAAAAGGAAGCGATTCCCAAACCTTACAACAACAAAGCCATCACCTACATAGAACTGAACCTGGTAAGGAGAGTCCCCAAAGCAAGCTGCTCCTGGACAGCAACACAATTAGACCCAACCAAATCATGAGAAAACAAAAAGATAATTACTTGACACATTGGAAAGAATTAACAAAAAAACTGTGCAAACTAGAATGCTATTTGGTCCTAAACAGAGAGTACACAGTGGCAGAATACCTGACCACTGTGACTGACCCAAATTTAAAGAAAGCTTTGACTATGTAGAGACTCAGTGAGCATAGCCTTGCTATTGAGGAAGGCCGACGTAGGCAGACCTGGCTCTCAAGAGAAGACAGGCTATGTGCACACTGCCCACAAAATGAGGTGGAAACTGAGCTGCACTTCCTAACCTCCTGCCCAATGTATGACCATATTAGAGAGACATATTTCCCTCAGATTACACAGATCCACAAAGAATTCGAAAACAAATCCAATGTTGATAAACTCCCATATCAACTGGGTGAAATTCCACAGTGTACAATCACAGCAGCAAGATGTGTGACCTGTTGCCACAAGAAAAGGTCAACCAGTGAAGAACAAACACCATTGTAAATACAACCCATATTTATGTTTATTTATTGTCCCTTTTGTACTTGAACTATTTGCACATCGTTACAACACTGTTTATAGACACAATGTGACATTTGACATGTCACTTTTTATTGTTTATTTCACTTTTGTTTATGATCCATTTCACTTGCTTTGGCAATGTAAATATATGTTTCCCATACCAATAAAGCCCTTGAATTTAATTATATAACCCCTCCCCTCTGGTCACCACAGGAACCACGGCCTGCTGTCAACAACTCTCCAATCAACAGCCTGCTCACGACCCCCTGACCCCGCAACACTGGCTTGCCAGAAACAAAATAGAGACGGATTTATCCTGGATTTCTGTGGTGTTCATGTCCCCATTGACATTTTCTTCTTAAGAACAACAACATCCAGAACTGAACTGATGTGCTCTTGTGTGTGCGTGTGTGTTTGTTCATTTTCTCGGCTAGTTACCAGGGAAATAGGCCAAGCTGCAGGCACGTAAGGGAAAAGCCGAACCAAGTGATTTAGCACACTGTAGTCTGTACTGGTTCAACACACACACACACACACGCACGTGCACGCGCGCACACACACACACACACATGAACACACACACACGAACACACACACACGAACACACACACACACACACACACACACACACACACACACACACACACACACACACACACACACACACACACACAAGGCCAGAGCCTAGACCTAGTGACAATGATGGTGATGTGCGTTGATGCTTCAGAGTTCCCGGAAGCCAAGGTGAGGCAAAGTACTACTAATATTCAATCAAACTCTGAGACCCTGCGGTCCAACATCATAAGCTCCACATCCCCCACTGATGTTTCAGTTCTAGGTTTTCCTCCCTCTGACACTAATAGTTGACAGAAGTTGGTGACAGCCCACCACAGTAAAAGAACATTACGATGTATTTATATTATACCTGGGTGGACCACTGCCATTTGGAATTGATCAGACGCTCTTATCCAGAGCAACTTACAGTAGTGAGTGCAAACATTTACATATTTGTTTTTCCATACTGGTGCCCCTGTGGGAATCGAACCCACTACTCTGGTGTTGCAAGCGTCAACTGAGTCACACGCTAAAACTACCACCACTACTGAGAGGTGCATTACTTATAGCCTGAGTCTTATAGCCTGACTCTCTCTCCTCCCTCTCCTGTCCTGACTCTCTCTCCTCCCTCTCCTGTCCTGACTCTCTCTCCTCCATCTCCGGTCCTGACTCTCTCTCCTCCCTCTCCTGTCCTAACTCTCTCTCCTCCCTCTCCTGTCCTGACTCTCTCTCCTCCATCTCCTGTCCTGACTCTCTCTCCTCCCTCTCCTGTCCTGACTCTCTCTCCTCCCTCTCCTGTTCTGACTCTCTCTCCTCCCTCTCCTGTCCTGACTCCCTCTCCTCCATCTCCTGTCCTGACTCCCTCTCCTCCCTCTCCTGTCCTGACTCTCTCTCCTCCCTCTCCTGTCCTGACTCTCTCTCCTCCATCTCCTGTCCTGACTCTCTCTCCTCCATCTCCTGTCCTGACTCCCTCTCCTCCCTCTCCTGTCCTGACTCTCTCCTCCCTCTCCTGTCCTGACTCTCTCTCCTCCCTCTCCTGTCCTGACTCCCTCTCCTCCCTCTCCTGTCCTGACTCTCTCTCCTCCCTCTCCTGTCCTGACTCCCTCTCCTCCATCTCCTGTCCTGACTCTCTCTCCTCCCTCTCCTGTCCTGACTCTCTCTCCTCCCTCTCCTGTCCTGACTCCCTCTCCTCCCTCTCCTGTCCTAACTCTCTCTCGCTCCTACGATATATCTGCGTGACAGCGTGCTTGACATTTCAAATGATTTTCCGTAATCACAAGGTAGGCCAATGGGCGAGGTTATATGATCAGCTATCTGGCACAAAAAGATCTCACGGTTAGACCAGTTTGACTTCAGATCCTGACGTTTATTCAAGTTTCTCCAAATGTCACATTTAAACGTGTTTTTGTAACCCCGGGTTGCTCCTCCTACTCCAACTCCCTTGAAGATTTTAGGCATTTATCTATTTGGAGCCCAACAACAAAAGGAAACAAATATTTTTAGATTCCTGGTGCCCCGACTCCATCCAACAACACTTTCTAGTTTCCAGTCCTTTCAACACTGAGACTCTAGGTCTCTTTCTAAAACTCCACTCTGCTCTATACTGTCAAGTCATTTCAACACTGAGACTCTAGGTCTCTTTCTAAAACTCCACTCTGCTATATACTGTCCAGTCCTTTCAACACTGAGACTCTAGGTCTCTTTCTAAAACTCCACTCTGCTCTATACTGTCAAGTCATTTCAACACTGAGACTCTAGGTCTCTTTCTAAAACTCCACTCTGCTCTATACTGTCCAGTCCCTTCAACACTGAGACTCTAGGTCTCTTTCTAAAACTCCACTCTGCTCTATACTGTCAAGTCCTTTCAACACTGAGACTCTAGGTCTCTTTCTAAAACTCCACTCTGCTCTATACTGTCAAGTCATTTCAACACTGAGACTCTAGGTCTCTTTCTAAAACTCCACTCTGCTCTATACTGTCAAGTAATTTCAACACTGAGACTCTAGGTCTCTTTCTAAAACTCCACTCTGCTTTATACTGTCAAGTCCTTTCAACACTGAGACTCTAGGTCTCTTTCTAAAACTCCACTCTGCTCTATACTATCAAGTCCTTTCAACACTGAGACTCTAGGTCTCTTTCTAAAACTCCACTCTGCTATATACTGTCAAGTCCTTTCAACACTGAGACTCTAGGTCTCTTTCTAAAACTCCACTCTGCTCTATACTGTCAAGTCCTTCCAACACTGATACTCTAGGTCTCTTTCTAAAACTCCACTCTGCTCTATACTGTCAAGTCCTTTCAACACTGAGACTCTAGGTCTCTTTCTAAAACTCCACTCTGCTCTATACTGTCAAGTCCTTTCAACACTGAGACTCTAGGTCTCTTTCTAAAACTCCACTCTGCTCTATACTGTCAAGTCCTTCCAACACTGAGACTCTAGGTCTCTTTCTAAAACTCCACTCTGCTCTATACTGTCAAGTCCTTTCAACACTGAGACTCTAGGTCTCTTTCTAAAACTCCACTCTGCTCTATACTGTCAAGTCCTTTCAACACTGAGACTCTAGGTCTCTTTCTAAAACTCCACTCTGCTTTATACTGTCCAATCCCTTCAACACTGAGACTCTAGGACTCTTTCTAACACTCCACTCTGCTCTATACTGTCCAATCCCTTCAACACTGAGACTCTAGGTCTCTTTCTAACACTCCACTCTGCTGGTATCCTTTCTTTTCTCTCTCATTCACATACTACTCATCTCACATGTTATTACAACCTCTATTTCTCTATTCTCATTTATTCCTTCATCCATCTTTGTCTTTCCCTCCCTTTTTTTAAATATCCCTATCTCCAATCACTCCGCACTGACACGCACGCATAGATGCACACACACACATGCACATGGGCATGTGCGCACCCCACACACACACACACACACACACACACACACACACACACACACACACACACACACACACACACACACACTATGGTTTTGCTGTAACTGGGTTATAGCTTCACATCTCACTGGTTGACAATGAGGAGAAAGGTTCAGAGAAGTGCTAAATTTCCTCTCTCTCTCTCTGTCTCTCTCTCTCTGTCTCTCTCTGTCTCTCTCTCTCTGTCTCTCTCTCTCTCTCTCTCTGTCGCTCTCTGTCTCTCTCTCTCTCTCTGTCTCTCTCTCTCTCTCTCCCTCACTGTCTCTCTCTCTCTCCCTCTCTGTCTCTCTCTCTCTCTTCTCTTCCTCTCTCTCTCTTCTCTTTCTCTCTCTTTCTCTCTTGATTCCGTAATTCTCTGGGGCTGTCTAAGGCACTGCAAGAGGTGTCACTACAGTCCCTGGTTTGAATCCAGGCTGAATCCCTTCCGGCCGTGATTGGTTGCCCCATAGTGCAGCACACAATTGACCCAGCGCCATCCGGGTTTGGCCAGGGTAGGCCATCATTGTAAATAAGAATTTGTTCTTAACTGACTTGCCTAGTTAAAATAAAATAGGATGCTCTCACTCCCTCAGTAATTCTCTAGAGCCTGTCTGCAACCCCTCCACGAGTTCCACTCAGGCAAAACATGTGAAACGTCCCTTTTGAGAACAGGTAATTGATAGATCAATAACATTCCACATTCTAGATGCAGGATAAGGCTAAATTCCATTATCTTCTATAATTGTAATGTTGTTTATTAAAGTTCAATCTGAATTCTCGTTTAACTTCATGAAGTAAGCATAACATGATTCACTTTGTTTCCTATTCTAGAGGCCGTGTGGGAATGAATACAGACGCATTATAATCAGCACAGGGCTTCTTCTCTCCTTTCCTATTAACCTCGTGAGGAACGCCATTCACCTATTAACCACGTGAAGAACGTCATTCACCTATTAACCACGTGAAGAACGTCATTCACCTATTAACCACGTGAGGAACGCCATTCACCTATTAACCACGTGAGGAACGTCATTCACCTATTAACCACGTGAAGAACGTCATTCACCTATTAACCACGTGAGGAACGTCATTCACCTATTAACCACGTGAGGAACGTCATTCACCTATTAACCACGTGAAGAACGTCATTCACCTATTAACCACGTGAGGAACGTCATTCACCTATTAACCACGTGAGGAACGTCATTCACCTATTAACCACGTGAGGAACGTCATTCACCTATTAACCACGTGAGGAACGTCATTCACCTATTAACCACGTGAAGAACGTCATTCACCTATTAACCACGTGAGGAACGTCATTCACCTATTAACCACGTGAGGAACGTCATTCACCTATTAACCACGTGAGGAACGTCATTCACCTATTAACCTCGTGAAGAACGTCATTCACCTATTAACCACGTGAGGAACGTCATTCACCTATTAACCACGTGAGGAACGTCATTCACCTATTAACCTCGTGAAGAACGTCATTCACCTATTAACCACGTGAGGAACGTCATTCACCTATTAACCACGTGAGGAACGTCATTCACCTATTAACCACGTGAGGAACGTCATTCACCTATTAACCACGTGAGGAACGTCATTCACCTATTAACCTCGTGAAGAACGTCATTCACCTATTAACCTCGTGAGGAACGTCATTCACCTATTAACCACGTGAGGAACGTCATTCACCTATTAACCACGTGAGGAACGTCATTCACCTATTAACCACGTGAGGAACGTCATTCACCTATTAACCACGTGAGGAACGTCATTCACCTATTAACCACGTGAGGAACGTCATTCACCTATTAACCACGTGAGGAACGTCATTCACCTATTAACCACGTGAGGAACGTCATTCACCTATTAACCACGTGAGGAACGTCATTCACCTATTAACCACGTGAGGAACGTCATTCACCTATTAACCACGTGAGGAACGTCATTCACCTATTAACCACGTGAGGAACGTCATTCACCTATTAACCACGTGAGGAACGTCATTCACCTATTAACCACGTGAGGAACGTCATTCACCTATTAACCACGTGAGGAACGTCATTCACCTATTAACCACGTGAGGAACGCCATTCACCTATTAACCACGTGAGGAACGTCATTCACCTATTAACCACGTGGCCTATAACCACGACACCATAATGCACATTCCTCATGCTTGCTCATCAACCTATGGCCTCACCCTTGCAATTACCACCTTCCTCTCTCTCAACCTATGGGTTCACCCTTGCAATTACCACCTTCCTCTCTCTCAACCTATGGGCTCACCCTTGCAATTACCACCTTCCTCTCTCTCAACCTATGGGCTCACCCTTGCAATTATCACCTTCCTCTCTCTCAACCTATGGGCTCACCCTTGCAATTAACACCTTCCTCTCTCTCAAGCAATGGGCTCACCCTTGCAATGATCACCTTCCTCTCTCTCAACCTATGGGCTCACCCTTGCAATGACCACCTTCCTCTCTCTCAACCTAGGGGCTCACTCTTGCAATTACCACCTTCCCCTCTCTCAACCTATGGGTTCACCCTTGCAATTATCACTTTCCTCTCTCTCAACCTATGGGCTCACCCTTGCAATTACCACCTTCCTCTCTCTCAACCTATGGGCTCAACCTTGCAATTACCACCTTCCTCTCTCTCAACCTATGGGCTCACCCTTGCAATTGCCACCTTCCTCTCTCTCAACCTATGGGCTCACCCTTGCTGTTTTTCAGCAACAGTTGTCGACAAACCAACCACCTCCCCACCACGAGCAGCTATAATAACCTTAACGCCTGTCATTGAAACTCCTTTCGATGCCAGCTGCCCAGCAGAGGGCTCCCTGTCATCAGCATCTGGCTCCGAGGAGGACTCCTCTGAGACGAGGCCACACCCCAAACTACTTCAGAAAATTCCATATGGCATTTCTGTCTCTGCTGTTTATCCAGCTCAGCCTGCTACTTGATTGAATTTGAATTAATATCCACACAGACGCCGCTTGAAAGTGGAATGGCAGTTGGACAATCCATAGGGATTCAGAGTTGCTCACAGAAAGAGTTGGGACAACATGCTGCTTGCCTCCCAGGGCATCACATACTATCACGATGAACTCTATTACTTTGAGTTGTAAGTCTACTGACTCGAAATGCATTGAACTGTTATTGGTCAAAATAGCCTATGCAGGAGCACCTATGATGGTGTGTGTGTGTGTGTGTGTGTGTGTGTGTGTGTGTGTGTGTGTGTGTGTGTGTGTGTGTGTGTGTGTGTGTGTGTGGAAGTGTGTGAAAGTGTGTGAAAGTGTGTGTGTGTGTGTGTGTGTGTGACAGATAGTAGAAATGATCGAAGACTAATACACAAGGTAATTCACCCAGTTTATACAGTATGTTCATTAATCTACTATACAGTATAACACACACACACACACCTACAGTGTATAAAGAATTAATCATTATAATCAGACACATTCACACATACATTCTATGAGGAGGATATAAAGGCTGTGAATATGTTGATATGAATATATATTCACTTAATATCTCTTACATAATGTAATTCATACGCACACGAACCCTGTCCTATGTCTCCAAGGCCGGATCCAGGCATAAGTGACTAAGAGGTCGTTTAGGGCCCCTTGCCACTAGGGGGCCCCCGACCCCAAAAAGTATTATTATAATTATTGTGGAACTTACTATTGAGATTGAGAAAAGTAGAATACACACGGAGCAATTTTGAAATGTGGCTGTGCACCAGCAGTTTTTCTCTTGTTATGTCAGTCTAGACCTGGGACGATAAACCGAAAATTATCGACACCAACTAAACTGACCACTGATCCTGAACATTTTGATGATATTGTTCATTATGATAAATAACCGATAAGGCCCTACTAGAGATTTGTGAAGTTTGAAATGAAATACGTTTGCTGACATGGGTGATTGAAAGTAGTAATAGTTATAAGGGTAATATAAAAAAAACTTGCGATATTTGTCAATATCTATGTCAGTAACACTCAATTACCATGTCAGATTATAAAATGTGTAGAATTGCAATAAATTAGCTTTAAAACTGCTAAAATGTCTCTCCACCCTATGGTAAAATTAGTAGAATTGCAGGACATTAGCTGTAAAACACAACAACAACAAAATATCTCTGTCCCATGGCAAAATTTGTAGAATTGTAGGAAATTAACATCAAAACTTCAAATGAGAGAGAGAGAGAGAGACAGAGAGAGAGATGGAGAGAGAGAGAGATACAGAGAGAGACAGAGGGAGAGATGAGAGAAAGAGAGGGAGAGAGACAGAGACAGACAGAGAGAGACAGAGAGAGAGAGAGTGAGAGACGGAGAGAGAGAGAGAGAGAGAGAGAGAGAGAGAGAGATGAGAGAGACAGAGGGAGAGGGACAGAGACAGACAGAGAGAGACAGAGAGAGAGAGAGAGTGAGAGACGGAGAGAGAGAGAGAGAGAGAGGGAGACAGAGGAAGATATGAGAGAGACAGAGGGAGAGATGAGAGAGACAGAGGGAGAGAGACAGAGACAGAGAGAGAGACAGAGAGTGAGAGAGAGAGAGAGAGAGAGAGAGAGAGAGAGTGAGAGACAGACTTGTTCCACATTTTGCTACATTACAGCCTTATTCTAAAATGGATTAAATAAAATAGAAATCCTGATCAATCTACACACAATACCCCAAAGTCAAAGGGTGTGAATACATTCCGAATGCACTGTAACTACAGTCTCCAAAGCAACGTGGAATTCCATCAGTTCTACCATCTACAGGGCCTTCAGAAAGTATTCACACCCCTTGCCTTTTTCCACATTTGGTTGTGTTACAGCCTGAACTTAAAAAATATTACATTTACATTTTGTGTCACTGGCCTACACACAATACCCCATAATGTCAAAGTGGAATTATGTTTTTAGAAATGTTTACAAATTAATTTTAAAAAATGTAAGCTGAAATATCTTGAGTCTATAAGTATTCATAACCTTTGTTATGGCCAGCCTAAATAAGTTCAGGAGTAAATGTGCTTAACAAGTCACATAATATGTTACATGGACTAACTGTGTGCAATAATAGTGTTTACAATGATTTTTGAATGACTACCTCATCTCTGTACCCCACACATAAAATGATCTGCTTTAGGTCCCTCAGTTGAGTAGTGAATTTCAAACACAGATTCAACCACAAAGACAAGGGAGGTTTTCCAATGCCTCGCAAAGAAGGACACCTATTGTTAGATGAAAAAAAAAAAAAAACAGACATTGAATGTCAATTTGAGAATGATGAAGTTATTAATTACACTTTGGATGGTGTATCAATACACCCAGTCACTACAAAGATGCAGGCGTCCTTCCTAACTCAGTTGCCGGAGAGGAAGGAAACTGCTCATGGATTTCACCGAGGCCAATGGTGACTTTAAAACAGTTACAGAGTTTAATGGCTGTCCTGAAAAGAAAGCAGTATGTTTTGGTCATATCCAACATAAGACATCACTCTGGATATTTTCAAGCATGGTGGTGGCTGCATCATGTTATGGGTCTGCTTTCCACCAGACACTGGGAGACAAATTCACATTTCAGCAGGACAATAACGTAAAACACAAGGCCAAATATACACTGGAGTTGCATACCAAGACAACATTGAATGTTCCTGAGTTGCCTAGTTACAGTTTTAACTTAAATCGGATTGAAAATCTATGACAAAAATATCTGTCTATCAATGATCACCCACCCCCGCGTCTTCATTTCAGTCATTTAGCAGACGCTCAGCCGCGTCTTCATTTCAGTCATTTAGCAGACGCTCAGCCACGTCTTCATTTCAGTCCTTTAGCAGGCGCTCGGCCGCGTCTTCATTTCAGTCATTTAGCAGACGCTCAGCCACGTCTTCATTTCAGTAATTTAGCAGACGCTCGGCCGCGTCTTCATTTCAGTCATTTAGCAGACGCTCAGCCACGTCTTCATTTCAGTCATTTAGCAAACGCTCAGCCGCGTCTTCATTTCAGTCATTTAGCAGACGCTCAGCCGCGTCTTCATTTCAGTCATTTAGCAGACGCTCAGCCGCGTCTTCATTTCAGTCATTTAGAAGACGCTCTTATCCAGAGCGATTTACATGGGCAATTAGGGTTAAGTGCCTCGCTCAAGGGCACCTTTTGGTTACTAACCCAACGCTCTTAACAGCTTGAAGAATTTTTTAAAGAATAATGTGCAAATGTTGTACAGTCCAGGTGTGCACAACTCTTAGAGACAAACAGAAAGACTCACATCTGTAATTGCTGCCAAAGGTGATTCTAACATTCTGTGTGTGTGTGTGTGTGTGTGTGTGTGTGTGTGTGTGTGTGTGTGTGTGTCCCCACAAGAATAGTGAACACCAATTTGACCAACTGGAGACATTTTGCTGGTCACCACAAGGTCAAATTCTATTTCTAGGGGGTTTAGGGTTAGGTTAGAATTGGGTTTAGGTTTAGGGTTAAGGTTAGGTTTTGGGGCTAATGTTAGGGGTTAGGGAAAATAGGATTTTGAATGGGACTTAATTGTGTGTCCCCACAGGGTTAGCTGTACAAGACTCCTGTCTGTCTGTCTGTCTGTCTGTCTGTCTGTCTGTCTGTCTGTCTGTCTGTCTGTGTTTATACTCTAATTTTGGCCCGCCCAGCAAAGGAAAGGCACCCTGTGTGAAAAATGCTATGAGAAACCTAAAATGATGAATCCCATATTGGTCTTTCACAGTCAGGCCAACCCAAGCTGTTCTGTTCATTAGGCTAATAATAGACCAACCCAAGCTGTTCTGTTCATTAGGCTAATAGTAGACCAACCCAAGCTGTTCTGTTCATTAGGCTAATAGTAGACCAACCCAAGCTGTTCTGTTCATTAGGCTAATAATAGACCAACCCAAGCTGTTCTGTTCATTAGGCTAATAATAGACCAACCCAAGCTGTTCTGTTCATTAGGCTAATAATAGACCAACCCAAGCTGTTCTGTTCATTAGGCTAATAGTAGACCAACCCAAGCTGTTCTGTTCATTAGGCTAATAATAGACCAACCCAAGCTGTTCTGTTCATTAGGCTAATAATAGACCAACCCAAGCTGTTCTGTTCATTAGGCTAATAATAGACCAACCCAAGCTGTTCTGTTCATTAGGCTAATAATAGACCAACCCAAGCTGTTCTAATAGTAGACCAACCCAAGCTGTTCTAATAGTAGACCAACCCAAGCTGTTCTGTTCATTAGGCTAATAGTAGACCAACCCAAGCTGTTCTGTTCATTAGGCTAATAGTAGACCAACCCAAGCTGTTCTAATAGTAGACCAACCCAAGCTGTTCTAATAGTAGACCAACCCAAGCTGTTCTAATAGTAGACCAACCCAAGCTGTTCTAATAGTAGGCCTAATATTGAAACAGATAAACTGAATCAGAAATGCACAGGTTTCAGATTTTCCCGAGTTTTTCAGGTTTTTGTTCTGGCACACTTTTCTTTACAGAAAAACAACAACATGTTATGTTCTAAGTACACAACAATACTTGAACCACATCAGGAGACCACTTTTGAGGTAGTTACCCTTTAATTCAAGTATGCAGGCACCTAGTATGCAGGCACTGTTGTTCGATTAGCATTGTTTCTGTAGCACATGAGATGGAGTTTGCCAGAAGCTAGTCAACATTTAATAGAGAAGGTTTTCGGCACTGCCTTTCCATCTACCAGAAGACGGGTTAGGCCAACCTTAACCCCCCCCCCCCCCCCCCCCCCCCCCCCGTTGGCCTACCGGGAGCTGCGCCTAAAATGTGAATAAATAATACTTTATAAAAATGTTAAGCTAAACATTCCGATCTGTTCCATCAGTCCTATTAATTGATATGGCGTATAACTCAACTAAACTACTTTGATACGCACCAATGGGGATTATTAAGAAGTGAGTCTTCGCTATGCCCACTGAAGAACGCGTATCTGCGTATACCCTCCACTACACCACTGACCTCATCCATAAAGACCAAACAGAGGAGGTCAAATCAATACCGGGACTGATGACACCTGCTACCGGGGTTGAGGATGGCTTTCTATCAACAAGTCGCCGGGCACTTAATAGTTAACGCAAACCAGCTGTAATAAAATTTAATAGCCTAACGGAACGGGTTATAGGCTAGTCCCGGTCAACAGAATCTCCGTCTGTTATAAAAACGATCCTAATGATGCCCAAAGCGAACCTCGTGGAGATACTGGTCACGGCTACGTGAATAATGGACATCCATTACAGCCATGCAGCGCAATAAACAGAGGAGAGAGAGAGAGAGAGAGAGAGAGTAGGGGGGGAGCATCCTAGCCAGCATAAACTACGCACAGTAGATGACAGCCGTTATGTCACATCTGGCCGCGCGGCACCACGTTCGAACTCTTTGCCGCGTGCGTCCGCTGCAATTATTTACAGGTGAATGACTACCCCGTGTCATTGCCTTTATCTCTCGTAGATGGAGTTCTCACCTCGGGTCCCGTTAGTGTCCCGTTCCAGTCTCGTGCTGTCCCGGTAAAAATAACGACGGAGAGGAGAGGCGCACAATCCAGCCTTCAATCCAGTGCTGTGAACCCGACACGCTGCTCTCGCGACAGCACGCCCGTTTTTTTTTGTGTGTGTGTGTGTGTTTGTGTCTTCCGCATAGCAGTGATTTTTATTTTATTTTTATTATTTGTTATTATTAACAACAAATCAATACATAAGCACCCTCGTTTTTCCCGATCGCTCTCTCACTGTAAGTGACGTCACTGTGGGACTAAACGGCTCGTGGCCGCCCTCTCCTGGTCAATGAGCTGAACTGCCTCTATGTTACTGTACGAATGACGTCATGACGATACTGTAGCAGAGCAGACCTGATTTCTAATGTGTTGAGGGATAAATTGAAAATAAGCAGAGCTCAGTAAACAGAATTTCTGTACACGGAAGGTTTATTGGTAAATACGGTTCATGCAGGCTACATTTCCTACTGTCAAGGTTATTGCTTATTATCTTCATCACTTTCTTTTCCCCTTTCATCATCACCATTGCCTTCATCATCACCATCACCTTCATCGCCTTCATCATCACCATCACCTTCTGTCTCTCTCTCTGTCTGTTCTCTCG